>NC_061090.1:51207390-51302390 GCF_015104395.2 Macrobrachium nipponense | reverse complement strand
CTCTTCTCGGGTGTACAGAAATATGAATGACTTAGTCACATTTATTACGAACACTACGGGGCAATTTTATAGTGAGCAAACACTGAAACCCTCGGGACATCATCCGAAGACAACTGGAATTTTCAAAAAGAATTAACTGAACTACATTCAAATGCTTCCAATTAAAAAGACGGGTTAATCTTGTCAAAACGTCAGCTTCCCTTACACCTGGATGGAAAAAAAAAGTCATGGACCTCATTATCCTTACTCTAAAACCATGAAAACTAGTTTAAAAAGGTTTGAAGATTAAGAAACAATGAATTTACTGAACCTCGCTTGACACAAGAGTACCTTCTTTTGATTTTTTGGGAGAAAAATAAATATATCTTGAAGACTGACATCCGGCAAATGTGAACAACCCGCACCAAATTTATACTGGTTAGTAAATAACAAAAACTATATGACCCGCAGTCGACTAAAACTATATTTTCTTTGCGTTCCTCTTGATCTAGATATATATTCACTCTATTAAACATGAAC
This sequence comes from Macrobrachium nipponense, assembly GCF_015104395.2. Classification (NCBI taxonomy): domain Eukaryota; kingdom Metazoa; phylum Arthropoda; class Malacostraca; order Decapoda; family Palaemonidae; genus Macrobrachium; species Macrobrachium nipponense. The sequence goes on along the minus strand of NC_061090.1, from coordinate 51,301,871 downwards.
CAAAAAATCTACTGATCATTCGTACCTTAATTGAAACAGGTAGCGTTCGTGCTTCTCTCTCTAAGAAGAATGTATTCCACTTTTCCCAAACAATCATCACAAAAATATGAACTCTTTCTCATCTCTGGAGTTTCTTTAGACAATGGAACCATATATGCCCATGGAGAGTAAACATGAACATTAATAATTGACATCCTACTTGTACAACTGAAATATTTTGACTCGGCATGAAAATTCCTCCGTACAACTGAACATGTGAATTTATTTTGTAAACATGAACATATTCAACGTGAATGAAAACGACAAGAATCCTTTCGAGGTTAGGAATTTTCTAAATTCTTCCGTTTTCCCGATTCCTATAACACTTGCTCTTTCGTCTTCTTCCGGATAAGATCCCTTTCATTTTTCTCTACCGTACCTTCTAATATTAGATTCTCTTCTTCAATCTTTTGGCATAAATTTATCACACGCATATTAAAATGTTTCTTCAACATTCAGCAGTAATTGCAGAGACAAAACAGAACAGAATATTGCAGTGACAAGAAGTAACTGAGCTTTATTTAAAAAAAGGCTAAAAATATGGACTTGTTTGGAATCCAAATCAAGTGGTATTGGGTTTCATTACTTTAAGCTATTTGGGGATACTAAAAGCGTTTGAATACGTCAACTCCTTTTTTTTCATTATGCAGTAATTTAAAGTCTTTGAACCCACCTCAGATTGATCGCAAAATTTTACATAAACTTCTGTTCTATATTATGTTAATTTAAAAGTTTTTTTCTGGCCGTTAAATCTATTTTATGTACTATATGAATATTTTTAGAAACTGATCAAACTACAGGAGAAAAAATATAAAATTTAAGTTAACTCAAATGTAAATGAAATCTCCATCTTTTTTCCAATGGATGAAAAACTTAACGACTCCGGAAACTCGCATAAATGGTAGAAAACTAATGTAAAAAGACTTATCCTTCAAACTCCATCAGACAAAGAAAACGGTGAGACCATTTAACAAATTCACTGAGGAGAGAATATTTTTGGAACCGCAGGCCCTACTAAAAAGGGCTGAACATTATTTTCCTTTCCAAACCCTCTTATCTTAGAATATTAAATGAAAATATTCATTGACCTTTGAACGTAAGCAAGAGGGAATATCGACCTTCAAAATCCAACTTATAATATGAATAGAATTCTTGAGACCCACGAACCCCTTAAGAGAAAGGTGGAGAATTTACAGTTTTTAACGGGCTGAGTTTTTGGACACACTGAAGCAAATACTACAAGATAAAGCTCTAAATCCTACTGGTACCTTGAACTACTGGTACCTTGAGCATTTTTCAAATCATAAAATATCCTGGGAGATTCGGGTTATTCAATAAAATAACCCTTAAGAGAACTTAATTTTCAAATCTTTCATAAAAAGGTCCAAAGCCTCACAATAAGTTTCGAAAGCTGTTACAATGTTGTCTGTAGTGTTGAAGACTTTGGTCCAACAAGCTGATGCGAGATGCGAGATCTGGTAAGACCTTGCATTCATTTATACGCTGACCTTTTTTAACTTGACGTTTGAAACAACAGCATTAAAGACTTTGGTCTGCTGACCTTGACCTTAACGTTTGACACTTTACAACGATACAGACTTTGATATGCTGGCCTTCATACCTTGACCTTGAAGTACAACATATACCAGAAAACTGACGTTCTGTCCTTACTAGTACATACTCATTCAGACCTGCCTCCATTACGTTACCACGTGAACCAGTGGTCCCTAACTTCTTGGCCTCACGGCCCTATTCTGTAGTAGTCCAAAGGCATCATGCCTCCTCCCACACTTTTATGAAAAAATAAACTACAAATCATCATATCACCAAAAGTGACATTTGAATACTCTGAACATGGTAATATTATTATTTTTTCCATTTTTGAAGAATTTCACCAAGAGTATCAGAATATATGATCATGATTTAGATTCCACAATCAGACAATGGGTACCACGGAGTCTTAAGCCTTCGAATCTTCAGCTTCTCCGTTGCCCTACGACGTTGCTCTTTCATCATCAAGTCAGTTCGAGTCAAATAATCCAGCAAATCAATAGGAAAAATTCTCTTCGACAAACAAACGTGATGGAGGAAGCACAGGGCACCAAAAACGATAAAAGCGTAACCATAATGACCCACGATGAGTAGAGCACACTGCTTATAGGCCATAGTATCTGAAATCAACATGGGATCACATGATGGGCACGTACGCATTAGTTAATACTGAATTACAACAGATAGATCAAATATATAATAATACAGAAGTAAAGACGGCGAGAGGAGAGAGAGAGAGGAGAGAGAGAGAGAGAGAGAGAGAGAGAGAGAGAGAGAGAGAGAGAGAGAGGCAGGCAGGCAAGGGAGACATTGATTGGTACATCACGGCCAAAGCTGGTTGGGGAGCTAAATATAGTCCACAAGGTCCCTGGATCCACAAGAGAGAGCTGAGCAGACGCCGCTGTATTCTGCTCAACATCATTTCCTTTGAGGACGTATTGAAGAATGAAACGATGTTTTCAAGAGATGCCAATAACAGCCCCGTGAATGTTTCCTCTAAGAAGGCCATGAGAAGATGTCAGCCATCCGAGCGATCCATTTTGAATCAAGATCGAAACCGGTGCAATGGGAGCAGCTTTCATCCCAAAAACGGAAACTCTAAAATAGGGATGGCAAATGCAACATAAGGCAAGATGGCTTCCAAAAGTTGATTCCAGCCATTCAACCTCCTCCCTGTTGACATAGTGCAGATGACACGCTCCCAAACAGGAAAGCAACCACCAACCCACACCCCCTTTTCTCTTTTCATTTTCGTTTGTTAGTCTACGAGGTCAGCATTTAAATGTGATATTTGCGCTTCGAAAGTGGAACATCACTGATCATACTTTAACTGTCTTTTTCTATGCATTACTTCCCGATTCATATTATAGACTTGCGTTACAACATTAACGGTTAACGACGCTAAAAATTAAGTTAGTAAAATGCCTACTCTTTTCATTAAAAAAAATCGGTACTTAAAAACACAAACATTCATATACTGAAATTTTTAACCATATTTGTATTTAAACGCCTACAATCATTCATCACTAAATACGAAACTAAATGTTTCAAGGGCAAACTTCTAAAGAAATACACCAATCCATTCACACACACATACACACACACACACACACATATATATATATATATAATAATAATACAATATATATATTATATATATATATATATATATATATATATATATATATATATATATATATAATATATATAAGTAATTTTCGTCACATGCATTTTTACATAAAAAAAATATGTCTTCTGTGGCATCGTTGTTTTGTACAAGGCAGCGATTCGACATTGTGTATGTATATATATATATATATACTATATATATATATATATATATATATATATATATATATATAACACACTATCCATAACGGTCTAACATAAAAGGGGATTACGACGGTTAGCATGAAGAATGGATCAATACACCTTCATTCTGCATACTTATTTAAGGGACAGTGATATGGGAGGGTGGCCTTAGGCTACAGGAAAGCAGGTGTAAACGTGGAATTCATTATCATCCGCAGACAGTGATCCTAAACACATATATTTACACATTTTCTTTCATCATTAAGCCTTAACATAGGGTGGCCCCCAAACAGACAAGGGATATCAATTTTTTCGTCTATATTATTACGAGCAATGAGCATTGCCAGTCCCCAATATTTGGATGAAAGAATTGAATATATAAGTAAAATAGGGACAGATTTATGTTATCCTTCACACATATTAGATATCTACTATAATAAAGCCCACAACAAGTTTTACAGTGAAAGTAACATGAAGAAAGAAACTTCTAAGAACATTCTTCGCTTGCCTCATTTCAGCAGTTTTGAAAGCATAAAGTCATGGTTAAAATCCTTTAATGTCAACATTGTTTTTTCTATAAAAACACACTAAAAGGAATGCTAATAAAAAATGACCCTAAGTAAAGCAACAACATTAATATATAAAATTAAACGTTTGGACTCCCCCTCTTTTTGTATCGGGCAATGCAGCAAGGATTTAGAAGTAAGAATTAAACAGCATAAGTATTCTGTGTCAAAACTGGTCAAGCAGCCAATGCAATATTCATTCAAGCGATAAATTGGACCGGCAGTTCAGTGACTTCAAGATCGAAAGATTTTTCACGAAATCTTTTAGAATCCGCCATTATACAACTTGATTCCAATTGTAATTTTAACCTTAGCTCTGGTTTATATTATTTGGACCCTTTTATTAGTAAAATGTTTAAGAATTACCTTAAAGGTAAAATCACTGATTTAATTACAAATTAGTTATCTTATGGATATTTTCTATGTATCTGTATGTTTAATCTATTTTTGTGCGAAAATGTTCACTTTGCAAAAATTGTTAGTTTATAAGAATGAGATTTACTGAATTGTACTTTTGTAACCAATTTTTTGTGGTCAGTCACCTCCGTGTATGATCTTTTAATTGTACCCCTGTTTTGGGTAGGTCTCTTAATTCTTCAGGTGTTGCATTCCAGCAACACATTTTCCCTTAATAATCCCCAGCTGTCATTTATACGAGCTTCCTTTGTAAACTTATTTTCATATTTATATCAGTCTGCTTGGTAAAGGACAAGAAGTCGATAGGCCTTACAGTGGTATTCCATTGTTTCACTTTCGTTTTGTATGTATAACTTGATTCAGTTATACATACATACATACATACACACATTATATATATACTACACACACACACACACAATATATATATATATATATATATATGATATATATATATATATATATATATATATATATATACATAATATATATATATATATATATATATATATTATAAACAACGCGTTTGTTTGAAGCTAAACATTCTTTATCTTGCTTTGTAAGTTTCTGTTCATAATATTATTGCCTAAGTTCATCTATTCAATAAATCAATTACACATTCACCGCCATGATGAAACGATGTCTGAAAACGTAATTGGTGTGAAACGAGAAATCTCAAAAAAAAAAAAAAAAAAAAAGTCATTAAAACGGAAGAGTTGTTACATAATTAAAAGGATGAATCTAAATTCAATCACTTTCTTCCACGAAGAGCAGATGTAAGTGAAAGTGACATCATCCTATTCTTTACATGATGCACGCATGCACAATTCTGAGAGAGAGAGAGAGAGAGAGAGAGAGAGAGAGAGAGAGAGAGAGAGAGAGAGAGTATTTTTACGATTGACGATCATTGGTTAATTAAAAAAGGATAAAAATAACACTCTGGAGAGAGAGAGAGAGAGAGAGAGAGAGAGAGAGAGAGAGAGAGAGAGAGAGAGAGAGAGAGGGATTAGAGATAAAGAGAGAGAGCGAGAGAGGCTGGGGGCCAGATTCACCCTTTTTTTTTTTTTTTTTTTTTTTTTTTTTAAAGAACGGTTGCAATTAGTTCACAACCAGCCTTTACCTTGAAGTACAGGAAACAAGCTTTCTATCACAATTCCGAAAGAAAGCTGACCATGAGTCTGAATTCCAGGATTCAGTCCTTCCTCTGTCCCCACAACGCAACTGGTTTCTAGTTCTGAGCCTCAATCGTGGTCAACTGATGATAATCCAAGTCATTATAGTTGAATAAAGCTTTAAAGTAAAAGCTTCACGACACAATTCAACTCTTCCTGGTATTATATCACTTTGAATTCCATGCCTGAATTCAGACGAAGGTTTTTTTTCTCTTCTTTTTCCTTTCTTCACCTAAAGGTATTAGCGTTTGTTGATCAACAATACCTTCCGGGAAGGGAATCAGGGGGAGGGACATGAGTGGGGGGAGGTTGGAAAGAATGATGCAACAATTAACAATGATTCTTTCCGCAACATCAAAGCTTTGGTTAAAGAGGTGGCATTCCGGTGCTGTGACCACAGGGAAGAAGGGCGTTTCCCATTGGGAAGTTCTATGCACATCAACAACGTCCTCACAGTGTGAACACATATAATATATATAATATATAATTACACACATATATACTATACATACATGCATGTGAAATGGAAATGGAAAGGGGAAACAGCTGACATGCATTACTTACAAAAGAAGTGTTGACAATGTCGGGAATATACATATATAACAAAGATATGATACAAAGATCACAAGAGGTTAGAAGTGTGTTCACAGTCTTCTGAGATAGTTTGGTCAGAATATATGGAGAGGAAGAAGTGGGTTGCAAAGAAATGGCACCAATGTCAAGAGAGCACAAGTGTGTTTGCACGATGTTAAAAGACTAATCTAATTTCTTTTCAGCACATGTATTACTTCTGCGTTAGTGTATGAAGTGGCTGACACTATGAAAGTCTCCACCACAGAAGGTCGACCATTTGCTCAACAGTTGGTTATAAATATTTTTGCGTTTGCCCATGATCAATTATGTTAATTAACTAATTACCAAAATAAGCCTTGACTTGCACTCACTGTGGACATACATAAATACCAATTAATACATGAAATGCACCCAATTACATACTATAATGGACGTTTTGTCTGTCTGTATGTTTGTTATTTAATCACAGCTTAACGACTTGATGGATTTAAGTCAAAACAAAAACGATTGGATAGGGCTTTGATCGAGGATGGTTTATAGCCTTAAATATACTAGCTGACCGACTCGGCGCTGCCCGTGAAAACTGTGAATGATAGGCTACGGGTAAAGGGGGAGGGAAGAGGGAAGGAGTTTCTCAAGGGAAGTACAGTAGTGTGTTAACAGTACATTCATGTATACTAAATCCACTACGAATTCGTACAGTTTGCTGAAGACAGATCCTTGCACAATTCTCCTCCATTTTACTGTGCAGTTTATTTCACACAATCGATAAAAGGTCTGAATATTGTTAGATAGAGATACAGGCTTACCCATAGCCTGTCATTCACAGTTTTCCAGGGCAACGCCGGGTAGGTCAGCTAGTAATACTAATGGTAGGTCGTCGATTTGAAACTTAATCAGTACAAAAATATTACTTTATTGAACACAGCATATGGAATTTACTCAATTAGTTCTAAATAGAGTAAGTTCCTGATAATTAACATCACTAGCACAACAGATCTGGGTCACTTCTAAGGACTCTTTGCAATTACTTCATTTCCTGGAATGTTGCACGTTGAGTAATCTGTCACAGTAAGGCACAAATCTTCTAAGCCAGATGGATGGCAGGACGGCGAGTTTGACAGATAACACTTTCTAGAAATAGATTCCCCAGATAATAACTAGTGTATAAGATCTCTCGCTTGCAGTGAATTATCACAATGGTGATGTGCTGTAATCTATATCACTGAGCAAAGATTAACCCATTTAATGGACATAATTCATAAGGGAAATACACATACTAAGTGTTCACAAGGGATTTATATGTTGCAAGATGAAAATCTTGAAAATAAAAGGGAAATGAGGGATTTTAGTGAGAAAAGCAGACACTGGCACTTAATTGCTCATTTCAAACTTACTGCCAATCCAATATGGCATGTGCACAACTGCATTTAAGCTTGATCCAATATGCTTTCCATTAGCAACTGAGGGCGACTTGAAGCCCAGGTCTCTCGTGACCTTAGACACACACATTTGACCAGGCCAGATACAAAGGACTACCCCCAGAGCTAGGGCACACGATCAAAAGTGAGTGCTCAGCGGGGCCTGCTTTGGTTAGCCCCTGGTTCATTTCGTTCTACCTGTTGTTATTTACCTGGATGCCTTCAGGCTTGGGAAAGAGCGAGCGAAGGAGTGCCCCCATTTCTGAAAGAGCAATTAAGACCAGCAGACCAGATCACAGAAATATAGTTCTTGGGACAGAGATGTCTAACGGGACAACTTGGATACCTAGCAACCCCATGACTAATCTAAGCTGCTACCTGACCTACCCATTCTCCCCAGACTGCGAGTTCACTACCTCTAGACGCATCCTATCATTGTCTGGGGGTTCACACCCCCCTTGATGTATTGCATTCTGAACCTCTGTGTTAAGAGGCCAGGGAGACAAGAGCAGTATACGTGTATATGTGTTACGCGAATGAGAAAGCCAAAACAATCGCGTTCAATACAGGCAACAGCAGGTACATGATCAGACGTCAACCGAAATGAAATATTGCCAATCAACGCTGTCATTACCATTGAAAATTGTCTCGCTGCTCTCTAATCATCAACTATAATCCAGCGCCAAAGACCTTACTGCGAACAAATGCAATGAAAAATAAAGAATAAGTACACGGGAGGTCAACGCAATAATGAAAAGTAATGGAAAGCCAGCGAAGTGAAAGAGACACTAAGGAAAGTGGAAAGTGACAAAGAGGGGTAACACAGAAAGTTCCAGGATAATTATTATTACGGAACGTTAGCGTATAACGAGGAAATCAATAAAGAAGGACTGTGCTTATGGAGTTAGGAAAATAACAACGACAGAAGTCACAAGAAGAACCGGTACCAAAATTAGTAAATTCTGGAGAAACTGATAGAGAATCATAAGTACATACCTAAGAAATAAATTAGTCATTATACATGTTTTATGAAAAAAGAAATGTGGTAAATAATAAAAATGCTAAATAATACAAGTATATATACCGGTAAAATAACGACGGAACATGAACCGCTCATTGTGAAGAATCTGCTAAATCAACCTACAATTTTGAGAAACGAATGAGGAAATCCTAAAACAATACTGTTATGCTATGGAATCAAAACATGGATAAAATTAACAAGAAATTACATAAGCACTGAAGGTCAGGGGGTACAGTAATATCACAAAGGCTCTTTTCTCTTCCTATCGTCTGCTTACGTAAGACCCAAAGCTCACGGAACGGGGATTAACCTACAGCATAAAAAAACTTTATTGTAACATCTAATTGCCTATACAACGCAAGTGTGTCTACATTACCTAGAGCAATACTATAAACGCTAAAAGAGAGAGAGAGAAGAGAGAGAGAGAGAGAGAGAGAGGTCGCACAATCTATAAATAGATGACCTTGCAATTGTGTTACGGGATAGGGAAGCTAGATGGTAGGTTGGAGGGGATGGAGAAAGAGAGGGGGTGAGGAAGAGGGGGCGTAGGTGGGAGGCAGACAGAGGAAGGAAGGACAGAAAGGGAGGAGGAGGAGGAGGTTGTGGTGGTGGAAGGGAGGGCGGGACTGGTCAAATATTGGGGTCGATACGTAGGTGGGAAGACTTGTGCGTCGGCAGCTGGTGCAAGTACATGACACCAACAGAGAGAGAGAGAGAGAATATTCGCTATGCATTAAAAGAACACGTCCAACTTCTCTTGTGGTGATAAAACTGAAATTAATCTTGAGTCGCTTATTACTTTTCAGAGCCAGATTTCCAACCCAAGATAAACACGAACGATTAAAATTCTAGATTTTCCCGTCATCGAATCCATTGCCACACATTTTATTTGGAAACGATAAACGTTGTACTGCCAATTATTTGAAAAGGCGGAAATTATAACTACTACCAATACACTACTCTTAAATATTGTAATGCTCTTGGGGTGTGATTTAAAGTAAGGCAGACATGCATTTTAAATACTAATAATGATTCTAGACGATAGTTATAAGAAGAAATAAGACTACAAGTTTCTGGTTCCCTTACTATTGTTAAAACCATGTATCAATCACAGATCAAAAACCTTGAAATATGTCTTCATTCATATTAATTTGGGGTGTTAATCTCTCAAACGAAAAAAAAAATTGTTCTGACCAAGAACGTCAACAAATGCAAAGGCAAATAGGGATAAAATGACAACTAGGTCACTCAATGACGAAAATTGAGATCTTTAAGGAAGAGTTGAACTCCACCCAGTTAATGACTCAAGTCGGTGTATGGAATGACCAACGAAAGGGTTTCCACCTAAGATTCTGAAAGAGAACATCTATGCTAGAACGTCTAACCTCTGAGCAGGGCATTCATCTCTGAGATACTGTGAACAGGGTGATGGGAATGGAAATTCACTCAAATGTCGTTAATCGTCTTCCAGTTTCAACACCTTCCGACCTCCGGGTGGGCAGAGATTGGACATACGTACTCGCAATGAACCAATTCTTTACCCGTTTATCAATGATTTATGTGTGTACGTACACACACACACACATTATATATATATATATATATATATATATATATATATATATATATATATACTATATATATATTATATAACATACAGATAGATAGATAGGCGGTGATCGATTGACTGTAATAACTACAAAATTATGAAGGCCACAATCTTACGAAGAAGAATCCTACAAAACTCAATTTAAACGTCTAAAGCTTTTCGTGTGTCGCTAGGCACTCAGGAAACCGGTAAAGATGGATTTGGGTATCAGGCACCCAATGACTTTACGTTCGAAACAGTCAAAAGAATGAACCAAGGAGTGCCACTGCCAGGGTGTGAAAGTGACGTACCCCGCTACACCGATTTCGTAACCTCCTTTCAGGAAATATGCAATCATTTTGGCGTTTTCAGGTGGCGTCAAGGGAAACCGTAGCTGTCCAGTCTCGCAAATATCTGTAAGAGATGAAGACACGGTATGGAGGTGTTATGGGGGTGGACAGTGTCATGCTAGTCAAGGTAGTACGTGTGAAAAAGCACTGGGTGGAAATATTTCTCTTAAAAAAAAAAAAAAACTTTTCACAGCCAAATAGAAACCTGAAAGCCTGAGGAGAGTTCCATTGGGAAAAAAACCTTACAAGGAAAAATCTTCCGATGCACAGCCATTTCATAACGCACAGCACATCTGATAACTGCCAGTACCCTGAAACTATAGTTACAGAAAGGTACAACACAGCAGTGCAATTCCCTGATCTATGAAAGATACAGCCAAGAAATACAAAACAGCATAAACTACACTCCACAGCAGCTTATCAAGACCATTCACACAGCCAGTCCTGGGTCACCCCATGCTGTGGTGTCATCTACTTATCTTGGTGATATACGCATCAGGGTCTGTGGGGGAGTGTCTGGCACCCGGGGAAAACAAATACACAATGCGTCAGACTTCCCACCCCGTCGGGACGGAACTGCGTTCTCGCGTACTCAAGGCCTAGAACGCAATGGGTCACACTCGAACCAGTGTCCTTCGATTAGCTTCGAGGAATGAATGACGTCGCGGCATAGCATGACTTTTCATTCAGTCAACTGCGTCTCATTGTACGTAACGCAGCAGGAGGCGATGGTAGTAGTACAAACCAACACAGGCACAACAGATAAATAGATCCCCACCCTCCCCTCAACTTCTCTCCCTCGAGTAGATTTATTTTTACTATATCCTCGTGAATGGAATGATGTATTTTTAATGGTTTCAGAGCTGATTATTTAACCTAAAGTGACAGCTGAAGCCATTCTGATAACGTAAATAGTGCAATATAAAAATGACCACAGTGAAAAAATAGTTACGCATTTTTACTGCAAACAAGCAAGCATATTCAGTTATAAATTTGCGATTACTGATTTCTTTTCCAACAATTTGTACTCGCAAGTCTCACCTTTTCAATGACATAAATTTAAAACCGCAACATGGTTAAAGCATGATTGCAATTCAAATGATAATTTACAAAGAACATAATTATCAGAGAAAATACTTGCGCATATATACATACATAGATACTACATACACGCACACACACACACACACACACACATATATATATATATATATATATATATATATATATATATATATGATATATATCATATATAGATAATATATATATAGATATAGTATATATATATATATATATATATATATATATATATATATATATATATATATATATATATATATTATATATATATATATCAGCAATAAGTCACCAAACAGCACGTGACAAATATGTACGTAAATAGCGACATGAAAGGTGAAAAATGAAAGACCAGGTACCAAGCGCTATCGTGTATTGCGTACACTTCTTCGGGGTACAAAGTAAAATAAATAAATAGAAACATAAACAAGAAAATTTCACAGAACAAAGATCAAAGCCATTAACAAGCAAATTATCATTACAAATTGTCACTACCAAACAAGTAAGAATACTTTAAAAGTGCTTAAGAACTGAAACTGCAGTTAGTATAACAGGCTATTGCTAAAAGGTGACATTGTATTTCCCTACAATTTTATAAAAAAGGTAACTATCTAATTTAAAAAGACCTGAACTCAGATTCATAAGTTGATCGTTAAAATGCTTAATAAATGCAGATTCAATTATGTTTCTTTTTACAATATGGTTACAAAATATTACCTCAGATGCATTTTTCCAGTCTATACTATGGTTAAAATCATTCATGTGTACAAATAAAGCACTTGTCGATTGAGCTGTTCTAACTGCAATACACGAAAGCGCTTGGTACCTGGTCTTTGATTTTTCACCTTTCATGTGGCTATTTACGTGTGTGTGTGTATATATATATATATATATATATATATATATATATATATATAGATATATATATATATATATATATATATATATATATATACATATATAGTTCTTTACCGTAAACGTTGATGTCCAAAGTGGGAAATAGAGGAAATACTTTTCTCGGCTTGTAACCCGCGTTGAGAGCTGAATCTACTATTTTATCCATGCTTACCGGGCAGCGTTGGCGTCTCCCTAACATATGCTCGAATCCCGACGTTAAAGAACAGATATCCTCCTTTATTTTTGTTTTTAGATCTCAATTTCAAAACTCTCAGTAACGAAACTCGCCCAAAAATATTACCGGGACGTCTCGTCCAGTGTATTACCCTGAAAACAAAGGTCGCAAACGGCTCAACCGTTGATAGTTTATAGGTCTAGTCAATTATCTTTTTGGTGCAGATGTCATTGAGACAAGGAAGCAACTGGCAAGCTTCTGAAATTACAGAAGTCTAATGGTCAAAGATAAGAAGTAGGGTAATATTTTTTTTAATAGCTAATATTGAATAAAAGAACAATAAGCATAAAAATGAATATAATTGAAAATGATATGTTCTTTTCTTCATAAAATCGCTTGGGATGACTTTCCAAATATCAATAGAAAAAAAAAAAAGTTGAAATTGCACGTGACATGGCCCTTAACCTTAAATAACCTGACAATGGAGAAATTATCTATGAAACATAAAAGGAAAGTCGCTTTCCTTCCCATACACAAATTTATGGAAGGTGATCCAAAAATCAACTGAAGTTAAAAAAAATGTAGGTTTAGGATGACAGCCGCCAATTAATGTTAATACTGCTAAAGTAAGGGTCAGTGACACTTATATCCTCTATCCACCTTCTGTTGTTCCTTACTTCTCTAAACTCCTAGAGAGAGAGAGAGAGAGAGAGAGAGAGGCGCCATTTATCATGCCGGCACCTTCGTCGAAGAACGCGTTCGGCGACAGCGATGCATATGCAATGAACAGCAACAAGTAACAATTATATCGCTGTTACCAACCACAGTCAGCGGGGAAAGCAAGTGGTTACGCAACTTGGCGCGGAACTAAAGGTAATGACTTTAATACACACATGGGCAATACTTGGCTCCTGAAGTTCAAATGGTCAAATGGCTTTTGGCATCGTCGCATTGAATGACAGACAGAGGTTAAACGTTCGAGGAACTGGAATGAGAGAGAGAGAGAGAGAGAGAGAGAGAGAGAGAGAGAGAGAGAATTCGGTATTCGAGAAACTAGTGATGTTTCTGACAAGTGAGAAGGAACTCGAATGCTGGATTTTGACATTCAGCAACATGGATATCTTTAAGAAGGGCATTGTGAGAAAGCGAGAAAAAAACCAGCTATTAACAGCTGGAAATCATACGAATATAATGGAAAATAAAATGGAACATAATTGATATATAAACGAATGGGGACGCAAATAAACCAAAATCTAGAAATTTACGAGAGTTCCGATTACAGTCGAGTCACTCCACGATTACAAAACAGGAACTACAAGGAGTACAGCATTTCAAAACTCGCATTGTGGCTGTAAAGAGAAAGGGTTTCTGTGAGGTTTTGATCGATTAAATTTTGAAGGAAAAACGTCCAAAATAGCATTCAGACGTAATTTTTTTTTTTTTTATTTCGCAAAGATGTCTGCGCTTGCTCACACTGTTGATCGGTTAATGTTATATTAATAATTACGCACATCCACGCCCTCCCCCCCCCCCACACAAACCTCTCTTTAGTTCCTCGTTGGGCGAGTGGTTTACGTGTTCGCCTTCCGATTCGGTAGTTCCCAGTTCGATTCCCGGATCTGCCAACATGCAATCTGGGGAATTTGTTTCTGGCGATTAGAAATTAATTTCTCGATATAATGTGGTTCGGATCCCACAATATGCTGTAGGTCCCGTTGCTAGGTAACCAATTGGTTCCTATCCACTTGAAAAATATCTAATCCTTCGGGCCAGCCCTAGGAGAGCTGTTAATCAGCTCAGTGGTCTGGTTAAGCTAAGATATACTTCCCCTCCCCCTCTCTCTCAAACACAAACATATATATGTATATATACAGAAATATGTATATAAATATAACATAATATAACATAATATGTAAGTAATATATATATATATATATATATATATATATATATATATATATATATATATATAAAGGATGGATGCATGTGTATTAATACACAAAAATTCTAGAGTGTCTTATGTAGATACCGTGGTAGTATTTAATTTGATTTACGAAAATTCTGCCACTGTGGTTGAACAGCAAGTAGAACGTTAGAAAGTTGGACGCTCTAAACGACCCTCTGTAATGCCTACAGTGCACCATGTAAGGTGCACTAACGGTGCCACTCCCTTCACAAGTAATGGAGATATCTGAAGATATCCGGAAGTCTTATTTTCTGATGAAGACGCGTGCTTACATTATTGTGCCTAAGTGATTTTACGCGTTATCCGAGAGAGTTCAGTGAGAAATCCATCGAACTGAGGCTAATAGCACCGTATCTAATCTGGTGGGAATTAAGTAATTATGGTTGAATATTGAGACGACACATCTGTTGCAAAGCAAAATTTTTCCGCCGTCGCCATTGCCGATCGGAAAAAGAATTTGTTTTTATTTGCTATTTCCTGCCAATTAGCGCTTCCACAGCTTTTCAAAAGCAAAGTGCTCGAATTTTTGAAGCTTGTTAATTTTTAATGGAGAATCTGGAGCTGAAAGAGTTAGACGACAAGTGTATAGAGAGACGTGCTCTATATAGACATAAAACAGAATGATATTGTTGGGGCCATGACCACCGATGGTCAAGGGTTTCATATACCAACAGCGACGCTGCCTTTTTTTTTTTTTTTTTTTTTTTTTAAATGGTTAGCCATTCAGCTGTTTATCAGATTCATCGTTGCATCAGCTGTTCATCAGAAGACTAGACATACGAGAAAAGCGTTACTGTCACTTGACTTTTCTCCTCAGATGAAACTGTTCCAGCAGAAGGTATTCGAAACAGTTTGTGTGGTGTTTTGACGTTGCATGGAACTAGCGGTTATTCAGAGAGTGAACTTCTATCACCAGAAATACACATCTCTGACCCCTCAATGGAATGGCCAAGAATCGAACTCGCGACCACCGAGGTGGCAGGCCAAGACCAAACCGATCATGCCACCGAGGCGCTTTTTGTATTCGAACCAGTGCCTTTTAGGAATGGTACATGGAAGAAAGCGACTGAATGCATGGGTTCAAATCCCCCTCTGAGTAAGTGCGCTTCTCAAGTGCAATCGCTTTTTGGTGTAAGTTATTCCCAAGGTACAGTGAATTCAATAATGGTGGACCATTTGTAGTTTAATTCATGAAAGTACAAAAATGTAAAATTAGAGACATACTAAATAAATACACATACAGCCACGTGTTGCGAACATAATACTGAATACGACGAATATTTGCGACGAAGTAAAACAGAACCAGGATGAAGTAAGAGACACATACTGAGAGACGAATATTTGCGACAAAGTCAAACAAAAGCATACTGAATACGACGAATATTTGCAACAAAAGTAAAACGGACATATACTAGAATACGAAGCATATTTTCAGCACAATAAAACAGTACATATAATGAATAAGACGAATATTTGCAACAAAGTAAAACAAACACGTACAGAATACGACGAATATTTGCAAAAAATAAGACACATAATAAGAATAATATTTACAACAAAAGTAAAACACACATAGACTGAATACGATACTAAGTACGATGAATATTTGCAACGAAGTCAACAGACACAAAATACGACGAATATTTGCGACAAAAGCAAAACACACACATACTGAATAGGACGAATATTTGCGACAAAAGCAAAACTAAACATACTGAGTACGACGAATATTTGCGACAAAAGCAAAACTAAACATACTGAGTACGACGAATATTTGCAACAAAAGCAAAACAAAACATACTGAGTACGACGAATATTTGCAAAGGAGTCAAACAGACGCGCGGGGGCACGCTGGAGATCAAACCCATGTTAAATTCCACCTAATAATTTGCATAACAAACAAAACGAAAACTAATTTGAAATAAAAATAGGGAGGTTTGGACAGGGTCACAGATATGAAATATGTCACGGCGTAATTTCTCCAATTTAATAAAGACAAAGGAGGTTGAAGTAACGCGGGCGGAGGAAGACGGAGGAGAGAGAGAGAGAGAGAGAGAGAGAGAGAGAGAGAGAGAGAGAGAATGTAATTAAGCATAAAGAATGACAAAAAGTGATATTTCGAATATACGTATATATATTATAAATATATACTTATAATATATTTATATATACATATATATATATATATATATATATATCATATAAGATATATGTATATACACAACTCACACATATATACATACATGACATATATATATATATTATTATTATATAATAATATAATATAATATATATATATATATATAATAATATTATATAATTATATATATATATATTTATAGATTATATATAATATAAGATATATTAATATATTATATACACACACACACACACACATATATATATATATATATATATATATATATATGTGTGTGTGTGTGTGTGTGTGTGTATCAAGACATTTTTACCAGTCACATATATGTATATATATACAAAAAGAGAGAGAGAGAGAGAGAGAGAGAGAGAGAGCGAGAAGAGAAAGGAGAAGAAGAGAGAGAGAGAGAGTATATATTTATAAATCGTATTTTTGCAAAAGGGGAAAATTAGGAGATGAAGTAGCATGGCTGGAAGAAGAAGAAGACGAAGAAGAAGAAGAAGAAGGGGTGGAAGAGAGAGAGAGAGAGAGAGAGAGAGAGAGAGAGAGAGAGAGAGTATAGAAGGTCTACCACGGGACGTGTTCAGCAGTCTGCCTCGAGCTCAGTTAGCGTGCGGGTGGCGGAGTGAACAAGCCTCTAGCCGAAACAGCTCCGCCTTCTTTTCCATCCAACTGAAAAGTAAAAAGCGAAACCTCTACGTCAACACATTCGCAGATTACCCTCCTCGGCGACGCTCTCGCAACTTTTTTTTTTCCCCACTCTCTCTCTCTCTCTTTCTCTCTCTTTTCTCTTGCCATACAAAGGTACTCACGTACTTGCCCAACACTGCCATACAAGCAAATATTATATTATCAAAGGAGAGAAAGAGTGAGAGAGAGGAGGCGGAGGAGGGGGAGGAGGAGAAAGAGTTACTCTCGTATATCCTCTGTGCATTAAAACGACGTTGAATGTTTTGTGTATGAGTCTGTGTATGTATGTTTGTGTATAAATGTAGGAATATCAAATATTCCCGAAGACGTTTTTAAACAATTGTGGATTATCATAACTGTATAAATAGGTGATAATTACTCTTATAAGTGAAATGTAAAAAAAAAAAAAGATTTTGTATAAACTTACTGTGGATATCACGTGCCGAAGTGGAGGTGATTCTATAAATACATTACACAAAAGAAAAAAAAACATCGCTTCTCGCCATTAACCGCAGACAGTCACACGCCCACAAGGATTTACCTACTATAAGCAGGCGCAAAAGGGGATAAGGTGGGCGTTGAAAGAGGGGTAGTAGCCACTTGGTGACGCCTACACGCCCTAATTCTCGTCCCACTGCTCGCCAGGTCCACCCACATCAAAACAGACAAGACTGGGCTAGAAAAAAGGAAAAAAAAAAGAATATGGGATAATTGGTGCGTCTTCTAAGGAATCGAAGTTTGACAAATACCGTGTGATGTTTGTTGCTTAATTAATGAGTTTCTTAGTTGTACATGTCCTGAAAAGGGGTACTTCCTCACGTTTTTCTCATTTCTCTGACATGACCCCCTATGATGTTTACATTTCTTCCATGTTTCTTCAAAATCATTTAAATATTTCATTTCAACTTGTTCCGCTACTATATTAAGGCTATTTTTTTAAGGTATACGAAGGAACATTAGCATACTAGTTTTCCATGATGTAAGGTAATCCGGAGATTTGACTTAGGGAAAAACTTCAATTTAATATTTAGACATGCTTCATAATTATAGTGACGTCACGTAACATAACCGAAGTTCATCATTTGTTTTTGGAGAGGGGATACTGTATGGGGATTGAACGAGAAGCCATCCTTTCATTAATGTGGCTGTACTGATCTGACTTATTAAAGTAATTAATAACGTGTTGACATGACTGAAAACACTAAATAACTTAGTTAACGCTCACAGTGTCTGACTAAACATTATACACTAAAACACAAATTTGCAAGAACGCTTATATTCATCCTTGCACGCATATACACATAAGCATTAAAATATAGGATACGCATAAAACATACTAACATACACTTGCACACACATAAATTACACACATATATATGCGTAAATATGTGTTTATACATAAAGTACATTCATTTGTCAAACAATATATATATATATATATATATATATATATATATTATATATATATATATATATATATATATATGATATATATATATATATTATATATATATATACACATACACACACACATACATAAACATGTACTTACTACGCCTGGTCCACTATCTGACACATCAGACTGGCCTTACTTCGATAGAGAGCAGAGATTTAAAATAAATCCGTCACAGCCATGTTTCACTGGGGCAGTGATCATCCCTTGGTTTGCAACAAAGTATGAACTGCACAAAAAAAGATTCATGAAGTAAGAAGTAAGTCAGCTCCACTAGCTGTATAGATATCACAAGCGTGAAATATACCAACTGAAACGAACGAATGTATACACAAATTGTTTTGTTGTAATCCTGACTTTTTATGTGGAACAGACTTGAACTACATCAAGTATCGAACTCACTTTGCTTCCTCAGGTGGCTTGACTTATTTGCAAGTGAAAATGATGGATAGCTTCACAATAATACTTCCTCAGTGGAATAAAGAAGGACTCTCAATCCATTAAAACAACCACTTAACTTATGCTGGTTGTTGTTTTTTTTATTAAGTTGGCTTTATGCCAGCACGGGCATCTGCTCATAGAGCAACTCGTAAAGAACTTGTGCTGATTTCACTTGGTGTTTCCCTTAACAACGACCTAAGAACTGATAAATACTATACAGATCTGATTCTGACAACGGTAAAACTGACGCAAAAGCCCAATGGTCTTTGGAGCAATTGGTGCAAGGAAAAATACTTTCCTCCAACACTTGGATCCTGATGGATACCCCACTGAAGACAAAGAAAAGCATAGGTATTGCCTGTTGCACTGACCACAAATGCATTTCTGCAAGGTACAGAAATTAATCATGACTAGATGCATCTCGCAATGGCAGCTGAATCACACATACAGTCTATTTTGAACTTGAGGAAAGCAAGAAAATCTTTATTAATACATCTGCTGGAGTGGAAGGACTGCCTACTTCTGAGGTTCCAAACGGGGAATCCCTTTTGAAGATGAATTAAGGGATTGAACTCAGCCGGGCAGAGGAATTTTGTCCTCAGCAACCGATACACACTACATTTATACAAGTATACAATAATAAAGGATTACATATTTATACAACTCTACAAAAATACAAGATTCTAATTGTATAATACTCCACAATAATACAAGTTTCCAAATTTGTACGATTCCACAATGGCACTAGTTCCAGAAATTATGGAATCATGGCAACATTTACAAAAGTATCTACTTGTTTAACACTGGCAAAACTTTTGCCACGCTTATCTAACAAAAACCACAATAATCCATAGAACACTTATGTCCTGAGATAACCGAGGTCGGCAGGCACCTTCTACTGCACACCATTTGTAACACAATAGATGGCATTCATAAACCTTACTAAATTCAAGCAGAAGAAAGCTACCTCTCATACTGGAAAATCCTGGTTGTCCACAAACTTCCAAAGAATGATCAAAATCTTCCATGGGGTATAAATAAGATGGAGAAGAGCTCATTTTCGAGCTCGTCAGAGATTCCGTTTGTTTGCTTAACATTGATAATGGATTCCCCAGAAAAATTGACAATAGGTCTGACTGTATCATGGCTTGCAAAAACTTGGTGAAGGCACACTCCAATAGGTCAGGAGACTACAGTTCAGTTTCATTCCAGGCAACACTACAGTGAGTATCAGCACATGCTAGTTGGCATTAGCAGAACAAGAAATATAATCCGAGATATCAGTTCCTAAGAGTATGTGGACTCCTTCTACTGGCTCCTTGTCTAAAACGGCAACTCTAGTAATTATTCTTGCTATAGGGTGAAGTTTGCCAGTGGTCTCTTAAAAGAGTTACTCTTCAGTTCCTTAAAGTAGCTAATTGTATCCTTGTCCATAAATATGAGGGACTGTCAAGTGGAAAGGAAAGCCTTGTAAAAAGACTGTTCAGAGATATCATTCAGCAACCACGTTAAGCTGGATCATAATTTGGGTAAGCTATTAGCTAAGGCCCTCCAGAATGATAATGATCCTTTGTACCGTAGGTTTCATGTTGCCATTTAGCAGCTTTCATGTTGCCATTTAGGAGCTTAGCCGGATTTCAACATTCGGCGCTGGTTATACTGATTTCATTAGCTCTCTAAAGGAAGCTTTATTTTTTTTTTCCAAGTTGAAGTTTACCTGACAGACACTCCTGCTCCTTTACTAAGTGAAACTGGGTCCTAGGATGACCAGATATAGTGTGCCAAGTGTCTTCTTTTTGTGCTTACAATATGGCCACATTACAAACAATGATTACCGTGCAATGTTTTCGTCTGAATGAGCAGCACTGGCTCAAAAAGTGTACAATTTACTTTACTGGGAATAGATGCATACTCCTTGGATCTCCTGTAACCATGGATACCTTCATAAATTTCAGGGTGGTATGAGTGTGGTAATGTAATGGTGAATAGTGTCTAACATGGCAGCCAGTTCTAACCCCCTCTCAGGCTTCCTAAATTTACTTGCAAACATTAACCTTCCAGAAGGAAAGAAAATGCCCATCAAACAAGCAACTGTCAGCTAGACTTGACCTTCTCGCTATCTTCATAATCGTGTCAGCATTCTGACTTCAAAAATCTTGGAATTTTTATTTGTAAGACTAGGTTATAAATAAAAGGACAGAAAAATCTGAGCCTGTGACATCAGATGATGTAAGAGACTTTAAACTTGTAGACTATTAAGGGCATCTAGCTTTCATCTAAAAGGGGTGCTTAAGTAAATTGTGGCCCTTGTTAGCACTCCAGCACTCAGTCTAATGTCAGGAAGAAGACTTCTTGGTTGCTTTCATTACACACAGACAGTATCTTGACCATATACTAGGCAGCAGGAGTATCACATTTTGGTTGATCATCAAGTACTTGGTACAACAGCAATATGGTACCAAGATGTGGTAATCTCTGGAATGGGCAGCCACTTGGTTCTTTTGTTTTTCCGAATCGAATTCCGATTATTTCTAGCTAAGGTAACAAGAGTGGGGCTGTTTTCGCAAAGAAAACCTCCATCGTGATTGTACTTGAGGGTCTATTTCCCGACTGTCTTGTGCAAATTCAAACACAGCACTCTCTTGCAAACCACCTTCTTTGTTGGTGCATTGTTCAATTAATTTTGGGCAATTAATATGGTACCTAAAAGCTCTGTAATTAGATGAAATGCCTAGGTGAACCAAACTTGGCAAAGTTCAGCAGGATTGAACATGTTAGCCCTTTTTTCAAGCTACCCATCGAGTAATTATCAAATATTATGATTCTATTTTTGTAACAGGCTAATTATGGTGACAGCCACTAGTTTAGTTACCCTGCGAGTTGCAGATTGCATAATTAGTTAACTGGAATCCCAAACAAATCCTCATAAAGTCTGAGAATGGATGAGCGGATACAATAATGCACTCCAGGATTTTCTGGCAGCTGGGCTGGGAGAGGGGAAAAGCCACTGTCTAAAAGTTGGCCATCTTATCAACAAGCTTCAGGGCTCAGGCTGAGCACAAAACTGCACTCCCCAGGCGAAAATCCATTCAGACCTGAAAGGAACTTCTTCCTTCGGAAACTCCTTTCACAAAAACTAACAAGCCTGAAAGCACTTTAAGGACCCAAATTTTCATTCTTTAGTCTTACATCCTCCTTTTAGGGGACTTCTGTTTTTCAGAGTCAGTACGGCAATAGTAGTACAGCAATAGTCTCAACTCTGAAATCAGCTTCCCATATTTATCCATTAATGACTGAAGCTAAAGGATAAATATGTCGAAGTTAATTTCTGGGTTGTGATGATATTTATGGCTTGGTTCTCGTCAAAAACAATCATTTAGTAGTTGTTTATTACATACTTTCTCACTCACTCCAAGTCATCTCTACCAGAGGAATCAGTCATATCACGCTATACTTTGCAATGATAAAGAAAAATAAATTGCAAAGAAAAATAAAGAAAAGAAAATAACAAACACACTTGCTTAAATTTTAACATACGACAACAGGTAGCTAGTCCGATTAATGGAATCAAAGTGCAAAATACACCAAAGAAAAATTAGTAATAATGAAAAAAATAATAAAAAACAGAAATACAATAAAAAATAAAACTATTTTTGTACTGGAAGAGAAAAGAGAACCAATATACTGGAGCTGATTAAATCAATGACCATTAAGGAATAAACCGATATGCAATTAATTAACACATTAAAACAATTTTACAAAAATGTTCAAGAATAATTGCAACATGGTTTCAACTATTCTTGGATCACTTAACACCTTAGAACTTTTTTCCTAAGCCACTTGCCACTTCATTTACGTGCTCAGCGTACTTACTATTTTATAAGTAATAATATCTGCTTATGGTCCTCTTTCTTGACCGCATACTCAAAAGTTTTTATCCTCTTTCTTACCCAAGTACTCAAAGTTTTGTCCTCTTTCTTACCAAAGTACTCAAAGTTTTTATCCTTCTTCTTAACCGCATACTCAAAGTTTTGTTCTCTTTTTTTTGACCGCATACTCAAAGTCTTTATCCTCTTTCTAGACCAAATACCCAAAGGTTTACTCCTCTTTCTAGACAGCATATTCAAAGTTTTTATTATCTTTCTTGAACACATACTCAAAGTTTAGTCCTCTTTCTTGACCATATACTCAGTTTCTGTCCTCTTTCTTGACCACATACTCAAAGTTTCTGTCCTCTTTCTTGGACTCATACTCAAAGTTTCTGTCCTCTTTCTTGACCGCATACTCAAAGTTTCTGTCCTCTTTCTTGACTGCATACTCAAAGGTTTTGCCCTCTTTCTTAACTGCATACTCAAACTTTCTGTCCTCTTTCTTGACTGCATACTCAAAGTATTTGTCCTCTTTCTTGACCGCATACTCAAAGTTTCTGTCCTCTTTCTTGATCACATACTCAAAGTTTCTGTCCTCTTTCTTGACCGCATACTCAAAGTTTCTGTCCTCTTTCTTACCGCATACTCAAACCGTTTCCTCTTTCTTGACCTGCCTACTGCAGTCTGTCCTCTTTCTTTTTGACTGCATACTCAAAGTTTGCTGTCCTCTTTCTTTACTGCTACTGCAATACTGGTTTATGTCTTCTTTCTTGACCGCAATTTAAACTGTCCCTCTTTCTTGACTGCATACTCAAAGAAAGTTTCTTTTTGTCCTCTTTCTTGACCGCATACTCAAAGTTTTCTGTCCTCTTTGGACTTGCATACTCAAAGTTTTCTGTCCTTTTCTTGCCACATACTCAAATTTCTATCCACTTTCTTGACCGCATACTCAAAGTTTCTACCTCTTTCTTGACCACTAAATTAACTCCCACAGTTTTCTTTTGTCCTCTTTCTTTGAACGCATACTCAAAGTTTCTGTCCTCTTTTCTTGACGCATTACTCAAAGTTTCTGTCATCTTTCTTGGACTGCAATATCAAGCGTTTGTCCTCTTTCTTGACCGCATACTCAAAGTTTGTCCTCTTTCTTGACTGCATAATCAAACTTTTGGTCCCTCTTTCTTGGACGCATACTGCAAAAGTTTTCTGTCCTCTTTCTTGACCACAGCATACTCCAAAGTTTTCTTTCCTCTTATCTTGGGGGGACCCGCATACTCAAAAAGTTTTCTGTCCATCTTTCTTGACCAGCATAGTCAAAGTTTTTTCTGGTCCTCGTTTTCCCTTGACTGCATAATCAACAGCTTTTGTCCTCTTGCTCTTTTTGACCGGCATACGCTCAAAGTTTGTCCTCTTTCTTTACTGCATAATTTTCCAAAAAGCTTTTGTCCTTTTTACTTTGTCCTTTTTCCTTGACCGCATACTGAAAAGTTTTCTGTCCTACTTTCTCTTGACCCGCATACTCCAAAGTTTTTCCTGTCCTCCCTTTACTTGACCGCATACTCCAAATTTTCTGTCCTCCCTTTCTTGACACGCAACCTTCAAAGTTTCTGTCCTCCTTGTCTTGGACTGCAAATTTTACTGAAAGTTTCCTGTCCTTTCTTTCTTGACCGCATAACTGCGAAATTTTCTGTCCTCCCGTTTTTTCTTCTTCCTCGAAACCCGCCGCATACTCAAATTTCCTGTCCTTCCTTTTTCTTACCGCATAATACTCCCAATTTTCTGGTCCTCCAACTTTCTCTTGACTGCATAACTGAAAGTTTTTCTTTTTGGTCACTCTTTCCCTCCTTTTCCTTTTTGACCGCGGATTACGCAAATTTTTCTGTCCTCTTTCTCGACCAGCATACATCAAAGTTTCTTCCTTTTTCTTGAAACCTGCATACTTTCAAGGTTTTTTGTCCTCCTTTCTTTCCTTGACTGCATACTCAAAAGTTTCTGTCCTCTTTCCTTTGACTGCCATACCTCAAAATTTTCTGTCCCTCTTTCCTTGACCACAACTCCAAAGTTTTTGTCCTCTTTTCTTGACTGCATACTCAAAGTTTTGGTCCTCTTTCTTAACTGCATAACTCAAGAAAGTTTGGCTTTCCCGGTCCTCCGTTTTCCTTGACTTTTGTCCAGAGTCCAAAGTTTGTCCTCTTTCTTGACTGCATACTAAAAAGTATTGTCCTCTTTCTAGACCGCATACTCAAAGTTTTTGTCCTCTTTCTTGTCTGCATACTCAAAGTTTGTCCTCTTTCTTGACTGCATACTCAAAGTTTTTGTCCTCTTTCTTGTCTGCATACTCAAATTTTGTCCTCTTTCTTGACTGCATACTCAAAGTTTTCATCCTCTTTCTTGACTGAATACTCAAAGTTTGCCATCTTTCTTGACTGCATACTCAAAGGTTTTGTCCTCTATATTGACTGCATACTCAAAGTTTCTGTCCTCTTTCTTGACCGCATACTCAAAGTTTCTGTCCTCTTTCTTGACTGCATACTCAAAGTTTCTGTCCTCTTTCTTGACCGCATACTCAAAGTTTCTGTCCTCTTTCTTGACTGCATACTCAAAGTTTCTGTCCTTTTTCTTGACCGCATACTCAAAGTTTCTGTCCTCTTTCTTGACTACATACTCAAAGTTTCTGTCCTCTTTCTTGACCGCATACTCAAATTTTCTGTCCTCTTTCTTGACTGCATACTCAAAGTTTCTGTCCTTTTTTTTCTGACCGCATAACTCAAAAGTTCTGTCCTCTTTCTTGACCGCATACTCAAAGTTTGTCCTCTTTCTTGACTGCATACTCAAAGTTTTCATCCTCTTTCTTGACTGCATACTCAAAGTTTGTCATCTTTCTTGACTGCATACTCAAAGTTTCTGTCCTCTTTCTTGACTGCATACTCAAAGTTTCTGTCCTTTTTCTTGACCGCATACTCAAAGTTTCTGTCCTCTTTCTTGACCGCATACTCAAAGTTTCTGTCCTCTTTCTTGACCGCATACTCAAAGTTTCTGTCCTCTTTCTTGACTGCATACTCAAAGTTTCTATCCTCTTTCTTGACCGCATACTCAAAGTTTTCTGTCCTTTTTTCTTGACCCACATACTCAAAGTTTCTGTCCTCTTTCTTGACCGCATACTCAAAGTTTCTGTCCTCTTTCTTGACTGCATACTCAAAGTTTCTGTCCTCTTTCTTGACTGCATACTCAAAGTTTGTCCTCTTTCTTGACTGCATACTCAAAGTTTCTGTCCTTTTTCTTGACCGCATACTCAAAGTTTCTGTCCTTTTTCTTGACCGCACACTCAAAGTTTCTGTCCTCTTTCTTGTCTGCATACTCAAAGTTTGTCCTCTTTCTTGACTGCATACTCAAAGTTTCTGTCCTCTTTCTTGACCGCATACTCAAAGTTTCTGTCCTTTTTCTTGACCGCATACTCAAAGTTTCTGTCCTCTTTCTTGACCGCATACTCAAAGTTTCTGTTCGCTCTTTCTTGTCTGATACTTCAAAGTTTGGTCCTCTTTCTTGACTGCATACTCAAAGTTTCATAACTCTTTCTTGACTGCATCTCAAAGTTTGCCATCCTCTTTCGACTGCACAATCAAAGTTTTCCTCCGCTTGACATCTCTCAAAGTTTTCGGAATACTAAAAGTTGGTCCTCTTTTCTTGGACTGCACACTCAAAGGTTTGTCCTCTTTCTTGAATGTACACTCAAAGGTTGTTTTGTCCCCCTCTTTTCTTTGACTTGCAGACTCAAAGTTTCCTGGTTCCCTGCTTTCTTGAATGGCATACTCAAAAGGTTTTTGTTCCTCCTTTATTCTTGATTGCATATTCAAAGGGTTTTGTCCTTTTTTCTGATGTTGAACCGCATACTCCAAAATTTCTTTCCTCCACTTTGCTTGGACCGCATACTCCAAACTCTTTCTGTCCTCTTTTCGTGATTGGCATACGTCAAAAGTTTTCCTGTCCCTCTTTTCTTGACTCCGCATACTACAAATTTTTCTGTCCATCTTTGCTTGACCACCATACTCAAAGTTTCTGTCCTCTTTCTTGACTGCATACGCAAAGGGTTTCTGTCCTCCTTTTCTTGAATGCATACTCAAAGGGTTTTGTCCTCTTATTTCTTGATTGCATTATTCAAAGGTTTTGTCCTTTTTCTGTTGACTGCAATACTTCAAAGTTTCTGTTCCCTCTTTCTTGACTGCTAACTCAAAGTTTCTGTCCTCTTTCGTGAACTGCATACTCAAACACTTTCTGTCCTCTTTCCGTGACCGGCATACCTCCAAAGTTTCCTGTCCTCTTCCACTTGACCGCCATACCTCAAAATTTTCTGTCCTCCTTCTTTTCTTGACCACATACTCAAAGTTTCTGTCCTCTTTCTTGACTTGGCATACTCAAAAGTTTCTATTCCTCGTTTCTTGACCGTGCATACTCAAAGTTTCTATCCTCTTTTCTTGACTGGCCAAATACTCAGAAAGTCGTTCTATCATCCTCTTTCTGGACCCGCATACTCAAACGTTTCTATCCTCTTTCTTTCGACCGCTGGAATACTCAAAGTTTCTATCCTCTTTTCTTGACCGCATACTCATAAAGTTTTTCTATCCTCTTTCTTTAACCGCATACTCAAAGTTTCTTTTATCCTCTTTCTTTGAACTGCATACGCCAAATTTTCTTCCTCTTTCCTTGACCCGATCTCAAAGTTTCTGTCCTTTTTCTTGACCGCATACTCAAAGTTTTCCTGTCCTTTTTCTTGACCCGCATAAACTTTCAAAGTTTTCTGTCCTCTTTCCTTGACCGCATTAAACCTTTTTCAAAGTTTCTTGTTTCTCCTTTTTTCTTTGGACCGCAAAATTTACTTCAAACTTTTCTGTCCTTTTTCTTGACCGCATACCTCAAAGTTTCTGTCCTTTTTCTTGAAACCTTTGGCATACTCAAAGTTTCTGTCCTCTTTTTTCTTGACCGCATACCACTCAAAGTTTTTCTGTCCCTTTTTCTTGAAACCGTCATACTCAAGTTTCTGTCCTCTTCTTGACCGCAATCTCAAAGTTTCTGTCCTCTTTTTCTGACCGCATACTCGAAGAAATTTCTGCCTCCTCTTTCTTGACCGCATACTCAAAGTTCTGTCCCTTTTTCTTGCCGCATACTCAAAGTTTCTGTCCTCTTTCTTGACTGCCTACTCCAAAGTTTCTGTCCTCTTTCTTGACTGCATATTCAAAGTTTCTGTCCTCTTTCTTGACTGCATATTCAAAGTTTCTGTCCTCTTTCTTGACTGCATAATCAAAGTTTGTCCTCTTTCTTGACCGCATACTCAAGAGTTTCTGTCCTCTTTCTTGACTGCCATATTCAAGAGTTTTCTGTCCTCTTTCTTGACTGCATATCAAGTTTCTGTCCTCTTTCTTGACTGCATAATCAAAGTTTGTCCTCTTTCTTGACCTCATACTCATAGTTTTCTGTCCTCTTTCTTTACTGCTATTCAAAGTTTCTGTCCTCTTTCTTGACTGCATATTCAAAGTTTCTTCCTCTTTCTTGACTGCATAATCAAAGTTTGTCCTCTTTCTTGACCACATACTCAAAGTTTCTTTCCTCTTTCTTGACCGCATACTCAAAGTTTCTGTCCTCTTTCTTCACCGCATACTCAAAGTTTCGTTCCTCTTTCTTGTCTGCATACTCAATAGTTTCTTCCCTCTTTCTTCACCACCGCATACTCAAAGTTTCGGTCCTCTTCTTGAACTGCACACTTTCAAAGTTTCTGTCCTTTCTTTCTTGACTGATACTCAAAGTTTTCTGTCCTCTTTCCTTGACCACATAACTCAATAGTTTTCTGTTCTCTTCTTCACCGCAATACTCAAAGTTTCGGTCCTCTTTCTTGACCGCATACTCAAAGTTTGTCCTCTTTCTTGACTGCATACTCAAATATTCTGTACTCTTTCTTGACCGCATACTCAAAGTTTGTCCTCTTTCTAGACTGCATACTCAAAGGTTTTGTCCTCTTTCTTGACTGCATACTCAAAGTGTTGCCTCTTTCTTGACTGCATACTAAAAAGTTTTGTCCGCTTTCTTGACCGCATACTCAAAGGTTTTGTCCTCTTTCTTGACTACATACTCAAAAGTTTTTGTCCCCTTTCTTGACTGCATACTCAAAGTTTGTCCTCTTTCTTTACTGCATACTCAAAAGTTTTTGTCCTCTTTCTTGACTGCATACTCAAAGTGTTGCCTCTTTCTTGACTGCATACTAAAAAGTTTTGTCCTCTTTCTTGACCGCATACTCAAAGTTTGTCCTCTTTCTTGACTACATACTCAAAAGTTTTTGTCCTCTTTCTTGACTGCATACTCAAAGGTTTTGTCCTCTTTCTTGACCACATACTAAAAGTTTGTCCTCTTTCTTTACTGCACACTCAAAGTTTTTGTTCTCTTTCTTGACTGCACACTCAAAGTTTCTGTCCTCTTTCTTGATTGCATAGCCAAAGTTTCTGTCCTCTTTCTTGATTGCATAGCCAAAGTTTCTGTCCTCTTTCTTGACTGCATACTCAAAGGTTTTGTCCTCTTTCTTGACTGCATACTGAAAGTTTTTGTCCTCTTTCTTAACTGCATATTCAAAGGTTTTGTCCTCTTTCTTGACTGCATACTTAAAGGTTTTGTCCTCTTTCTTGACCACATACTAAAAGTTTGTCCTCTTTCTTTACTGCACACTCAAAGTTTTTGTCCTCTTTCTTGACTGCATACTCAAAGGTTTTGTCCTCTTTCTTGACTGCATACTCAAAGTTTGTCCTCTTTCTTGACTGCATACTCAAAGTTTTTGTCCTCTTTCTTGACTGCATACTCAAAGGTTTTGTCCTCTTTCTTGACTGCATACTCAAAGGTTTTGTCCTCTTTCTTGACCCATACTCAAAGTTTGTCCTCTTTCTTGACTGCATACTCAAAGGTTTTGTCCTCTTTCTTGACCGCATACTCAAAGTTTTTGTCCTCTTTTTTGACCGCATACTCAAAGTTTCTGTCCTCTTTCTTGACCGCATACTCCAAGTTTCTGTCCTCTTTTTTGACTGCATACTCAAGTTTCTGTCCTCTTTCTTGACCGCATACTCAAAGTTTCTGTCCTCTTTCTTGACTGCATACTCAAAGTTTCTGTCCTCTTTCTTGACCGCATACTCAAAGGTTTTGTCCTCTTTCTTGACTGCATACTCAAAGTTTCTGTCCTCTTTCTTGACTGCATACTCAAAGTTTCTGTCCTCTTTCTTGACTGCATACTCAAAGGTTTTGTCCTCTTTCTTGACCACATACTAAATGTTTGTCCTCTTTCTTGACCGCAACTCAAAGTTTCTGTCCTCTTTTTTGACTGCATACACAAAGTTTCTGTCCTCTTTCTTGACTACATACTCAAAGTTTCTGTCCTCTTTCTTGACTGCATACACAAAGTTTCTGTCCTCTTTTTTGACTGACATACACAAAGTTTCTGTCCTCTTTCTTGACCACATACTCAAAGTTTTTGTCCTCTTTCTTGACCACATACTCAGAGTTTCTGTCCTCTTTCTTGACCGCACATTCAAAGTTTCTGTCCTCTTTCTTGACTTCATACTCAAAGTTTCTGTCCTTTTTCTTGACTGCATACTCAAAGTTTTTTTCGTCTTTCTTGATCGCATACTTAAGTTTGTCCTCTTTCTTGACTGCATACTCAAAGTTATTGTCCTCTTTCTTGACTGCATACTCAAAGTTTCTGGCCTCTTTCTTGACTTCATACTCAAAGTTTGTCCTCTTTGTTAACTGCATACTCAAACTTTCTGTCCTCTTTCTTGACTTCATACTCAAACGTTTCTGTCTTTTTTTTGACATGAATACTCAAAGTTTCTGTCCTCTTTCTTGACTTCATACTCAAAGTTTTTGTCTCTTTCCTTGATCCACATACTCAAAGTTTCTGTTCCTCTTTCTTGCTGCATCTGACTCAAATCTTTTTGTCCTCTTTCTTGACCGCAAATACTTCAAAGTTTTCTTTCCTCCTTTCTTTGACTCATGCTCAAAGTTTCCGTCCTCTTTCTTGACTGCATACTCAAAGTTTTTGTCCTATTTCTTGATCGCATACTCAAAGTTTCTGTCCTCTTTCTTGACCGCATACTCAAATTTTGTCCTCTTTCTTGACCGCATACTCAAAGTTTTCGTCCTCTTTAACATGTTTCACGAAAAACGACATGTTTTTACACTTGCAAAGAATACCTTTATACACGCGAACTCACACACTCATATATATATATATATGTACATGCACACACACACAATATATATTATATATATATATATATATATATATATATATATATACATATATATATATATATATATATATATATATATATATATATATATATATATCTACTTACTTATTTAATCCTTTGCCTAGCATTGCTTTAGCACTGCTAGGTTAAAGAAATGATATAAAGGAAGTCCCTCAGTGCACGGAAGTAACGTGATTTTCCTAAGCAATCTGTTCCTTTTTTTTTTTTAATAACGTATTTTATTTAAAAGTCAGATACTTTTTGATAATTTTTGTTCCACCTTCAATAAGGATTTTGCATACTATCATATCATTAGCCAACACTATTACGGTACTGAAATTTATATAAATTTCCCATGACTGAGAGGTAAATATTACCACAAAAATCATGCGTAGATTAGCTGAAGTGTATGAAAACAATGGCTATGAATGACTAAATATAAAATGAAGAGGTATTCTAAGAATATGCCAACCAGCATCATATGTAACACATTCACATGTTACTCGGTTACTTAAGCGTACCGTTCTTTTTTTTAATTTTAAGTATCTGTAAAATATCTGGGCCGGAGGTAACATAGTTCATTTTTGTATCTACCAAGTATTCCAGATAACTACAACCTGTCCTGTAGTTCCCAAGGAAGAGAAGCCTAAAGAGTATTATCACCGTAGTTCACTTTGAATTTTCATGAACTCCCAGGTGGGTATCGCCTAAACGCAGAAAGGTGTAATACACAGGTATACATACCTAAGGTTCTTTGCAGTCTTTAGTAGGCTCACAACTGCATTACACTCTGCCTCTTTAATTGTTTTGTTTGTTTGTATGGTGTTTTAACGTTGCATGGAACCAGTGGTTATTCAGCTACGGGACCAACGGCTTTACGTGACTTCCGAACCACGTCGGGAGTGAACTTCTATCGCCAGAAATACACATCTCTGACGCCTCAGTGGGATGCCCGAGAATCTAACTCGCGGCCACCGAGGTGGTAGTCCAAGACCAAACCGGCCACGCTATTGAGGCGCTTGCCTCTTTACTTGTCTACTCGGTTTTCCACCTGATTACCGAACCAGCGGCAGCTTCCAATTTAGATTCGTTTCAACTTCGTCATGAAATCAACGAAGTCTGTTTTTCTCCATTGTATTTTCAAGGTATACTTTCTAAAAGATTTTTAATCAAAGGGCAGCTCCATTCCATAGGTCCTTCCTTATTTTACACTCTAGGAACGCCATTCCGCATCTTTCGAGAAATGTGCAAGATGTGAAGTTCAATCGTACCTTTCACTCCAAGACTGGGGAATAACGTGTTTCACTCCTACTCATTTTGCACTTGATGACGCCTTTCTACTGTTACATGGCGGGTTCGTCGTCACACACTTTTGGCAGTGACTAGGCTTGGTTTGGGCATGTATGGCCAACAGCCTCCTCATTACAAATATTTTTTATCAACACTGTTATACACACTCGATTATTCACGTATTCAGGTAAATAAGTAAACTTAATATATAGTATATGTTTTATACTCACACACACATACACATACATATCTATATATATATATATATATATATATATATATATATATATATATATATATATATATATATATATACTATATATAGGTACATATATTCAAGTATATATATTGTATTTGTATGGTGCTTTTTTCGTTGCACGGAACCAGTGGTTATTCAGCAAAGGGACCAATGGCTTTACGTGACTTCCGAACCACGTCGAGAGTGAACTTCTATCACCAGAAATACATATCTCTCACTCCTCAATGGAATGGCCGAGAATCCAACCCGCGACCACCGAGGTGGGACGCAAACACCATACCAACCACGCCACTGAAGACAAGTATAAAATATTACAAATAAATTCTAATTACAAATTACATTTAACTACATAACATATATAGATATATATATATAGATATTATATATATACTATTATATATATATAATATAATAATATATTACAATATACTACATACATACATACATACAAATAATATAGCTCCTATATATATATATATATTATATTATATTAATATAGAGAATACATATATAATATATAGATTAATATAACATTCCAATGCAGAAGCAAAGAACTTCACACATACTGAGACCCACAACAATATATATAATTATATATATAAATATTATCTATATTTATATATTACATATATATATATATATATATATATATATATATATATATATATATATATTATATAATATATATATATATATATATATATATATATATACATATGTTGCCGGTGCAGTTGGAACTTTCCGGCCTATAAACTCCAGCCGGATTCAAAATTCCTCATTCAATCACAGAAGAAAGCCGAATTACAGTACAGAGACGCCACTGAGTAACGGGGAACTGTGGGAATAAGGGAGGGGGGATGCCGGAGGGGTGTCTGATAAATTTCCGAGTTAATTTACAAAGTTCTTCGTCATAAAACAATCAGCGGAATTCCCTTGTTGCGACTTCCCAACAAAAGAGCAGCGATGAGACATCGCGACTTCTGCAATGCAATCGAAATGTCACAACACCGGATCTCCCGTCAGCCCTTCCTCCTCCTCCTCCTCCTCCTTTTAGTTCTTTTTTTCCTCCTCCTTCTTCTTCTCTCTTTCCATCATTCCATTGTCTTTCCTGCCGTTTCCCGCGGTCTGCTGGGTGGTAGGTACTGAAAGTAATGAATAACGCATACTTAACCTTCCGCGCGCACACAGATATTTCCTTGTTTTTATTTCACTCCCCACTTGCATGAGTTTGGGGACACAGTAAATCCCGCTGCCCCCTCCCCCTTTATAATATATATATATATATATATATATATATATATATATATATATATATATATATATATATATATATATATAATATACATATATATATATTTCCTAGATAGTGACCCCAAGCGTTTTTTCGGGGGGGGGTGGTTATCTAGGAACTAATATTTTCTTGGGGGTCATAATGGTATTTACAGTATTTTGTTTAGGTTTTCACGGTAATCTCGAACGGGCGTGTGAATTAAATACGCCGCAAAGGTGGATACAGACCGGGTTAAAATCCTTGGGGCTACTATCTAGGAAAGATATATATATATAAATATATATATATATATATATATATATATATATATCGGGTTAAAATCCTTGGGGTTACTATCTAGGAAAGATATATATAGATATATATATATATATATTATATAATATATTATATACACACACACACACACCCACACACACACACTCCTAATTCCTGTTACCCCTCCTTCCATTATTCAGTGGGATGACTTATTCCTCACTTTGAACCCCGTGCCTGTTTCCCTCACCTCAGATCATCATGAATTTGGTCGAATTTCGTTTCCTGAATTCGTGTTTTTCTTTAGTCCTTAAACGCGTCTCGCTAACCTTCCGGCTCGATGTCCTAGTCCAAAAGCTAGTCATTAGCTAGCAATCTTTGACTGAAGGTCGGTCGTTTCTTAAGCTTGTTAATTTGATTACTCAAAAGTTTTTTTCAATCTTTTTTTTTCATCATCTGGCCTCCAATAAATTTGCATCACTTTCTTCGTTTAGTTTTTGAAAGCTTCCTATATCTTTCGACCTCCTTCGCCGTTATATTAAGTATAATATCAATGTCACCTATACAGCTTATCTATCTTACCTTTTTTTCGGTATATCTCTACTTTCATTTAGTGCCTGTCTATCAAAATGTCTATCAAGTCTATATATCCTTTCGGTTACTAAAAAACCTCGTAGTAGTAATTTTTCAGAACCGTTTATGTAATATATATACACACACATACATATAGATATAGATATTATATATATATTTAGAATATATATAATTATAGTATTATATTATATATAGAGAGGGACGAGAGAGAGACGGAGAGGAGGATGACGAGAGATGAGAGAACCATCGTTAAGTGGGCCAGCTATTTGCTTATTTTTGCTATATTGTAAGATTACACCCGGTCCTCTTGCCCACCAGTTCAACCAACTATAAATGAATACTAGCGTCTGCTACTTGGTCAAGAACTAGCAACTTCAACATTTTTGACGATTTGCTGAAAAACCAGAAGGTTGTACCCTACCGGAGCCACTCCTCCAAAAGGGGGGTCCAAAAAGGGGGGAAACCGTATTAAAACAAAAAAAAAAAAAAAAAAAAAAAAAAAAAAAAAAAAAAAAGGAGCAGAAGTCCGTGTGTGAGCGTATTAGGACTAAGCCTACTAGAGTAACTTTCTCAGAGAATACATAAAGTAAATCAGATTAGAGTTGACACTACTCGAACAGTGCACCCCTGCAGAAGCACAGAGGAGAACACAAACAGATGAGAAGTCAAAGAGGAGTCACAAGCACAAAGACATCCAACAAGATAACGACTGCTTAATGAAGAACAGGTTCAAGCGAGAGAATGACATTTACTGTTTCTCTTTCTTATCCGACAGCAGCAGTGTGAGCAGAGGAGCAGCGAACAAAGGCAGAAAAGAACTGGGTTAAGAATGCACAATTGATTCGCAGGGAAGACCGGATTGCGTGCGAGGAACAGGAAGGAAGTTGGGGAGGGGTGGGGGAAGGTAGGGGGATTAGGGGGGACGGGAAGGGACGGGGAAGGGGCTGGGGGGTAGGGGAGCGCTGATTGTACTTCCGAGTACCTGAGGAAAGGTATGAGTCACGCAATGGCTGCTAAACTTGAAGGTTATGCATCCGATTCGATTAATTATGCAGGCATAAAAGGGATGCTGACACCAACACAACCATCAACGGAAAAATTTCTGATACAACAACAACAACAACAAAACCGATGCCTAATATGATTACAGTTGTAACACCAGCCAAAGTCGCACGTGATGTCAAGAGGAATTTGGTAGGCGCCGGGGACGCATAACTCTACGGACTCTTTTAGCCCAATTTCATTTGGTGATTTAATTTGATATTAAGTGAAATTTAGGATTCAATAATAGGAAATAGACAGTTCATCTTACATCATAAAAACAGACATATTTCACGTTTTTGGCTATGGTTTCCGTGATAAACAAAATACAAAGCGAATTTCTAAGTGATGCTTAAATATTGAGATTTTCATGAATTCACCAGAAATATTATAATTCGATTTCGATTGGACTTCAATACATCTTTTGGTGAACCATTACACATTTTATATTCATAAAGTTCTGGAGGCCAAATGGAAACCACTTTTAAATTGCTTTCTTTTGGTTTTTACATCGATCGAATACACCGAAACTTTAATAACATTCACAAGATGAATAACTTCAACACTGAGACGGCATCAAATAATAATAATAACAACAATAATAATAATAAAATCGATATAATCTGTTTTATTACACGCATCACTTTAATCAAAACTTTTATCTGACAAAAAAGAAATTCTCAGCAAATCACTTTTACATATACGTCGCTCTTTCAACAATGCAAGGTTTAAACATACTAAAAGTATATTTTTCTTTAAACCCTGGACATACACGGAATACATATATGAATTGAAGTTTGGTTATTTTCTATGAAGACTCCTAATTATATATATATATATATATATATATATATATATATATATATATATATATATATATATATATATATATAGTGTATATATATACATATATAAATTGTTTGCATGAGAGAGAGAGAGAGAGAGAGAGAGAGAGAGAGAGAGAGAGAGAGAGAGAGAGAATGGGAGGGGGGGGGGGGAAGGGGGAGCAATTTCCTGCGATGCATGAAAGCTGAAAGGGAGCACGGAAGGAAGGTGTGAATACAAAAAGCGCGTGCCTCTCACTTCCTACGTCCGGCGAGTCTATTCCTCCACTTAGTCACAGGGCCCTTTCTTCCCGCACTCCTCCTCCTCCTCCTACTACTACTCCTCCTCCTCCTCCTCCCTGGAAGAACAAAGGAATGCCTGGCGTGACCTTTAAAAGCTCTCGCTCAACTCACACTCATTCATAATTATTCAATATATCCCATTCATTCGACAGGTAGGAGCAAGACAGTGACACACATCTCTTCGATAGCCATTAGTTGTTGAGGAAGTCTTTCCCTCTACAATACTACCTAATATCAGGTTTTCGACTTTTTTTCATATTCTTTTCTCATATCATTTATTTTTCTTACGCTAATATTAATCACGTCAATATCCACAACCCTATGTCTATCTATCACACATATCTATCTATCTACCTACTTATCTATCCACAAGCAAATATATATATTTATATATATATATATATATATATATCCTATATATATATATACATATAGTATATACATAATATATATATCATAATATAGATATATATAATATATATAGAAAATATATATATATATATATATAATAATATATACATATATCATTCAAGCTACAAATGTCCTTTAATAATCTAAAGGACATTTGTAGCTCGAATGATCTATATGAATCACAGTGACGTGATAATTATTCATATATATATATATATATATAATATATATATATATATATATATATATATATATTTGTGGCGTTTCTTGCACAAATCCAGATTCTCAATATTTTTGGCTGGAGTGGCGACACACTGCAGTGATTTGTTCTGCGTGTAAATCAATCTTTTCAATTTTAAATTTTAAATTGTGCAAGCATCGACCTTGATCTTATTCGTTATACCTCTGTTCCTCCACTCAACGACGTCGAGAAATGTTGGGTCTGGTCAATTCTTGAATGGGTCACCATCAAGAAATACCAGACACCTTCTGTGCATAAGACCATGAATATGCTTAAAGCGGAGATGAGCCTGACAGCCTCATCATCCCACAGGCTGAAAACCACATAAGCAATCACCTCTCTAAGAGATATATATATATATATATAAAAGTATATATATATATATCTATAATATAATAATATATATAATCTAAGATATATATATATATATATATATATATATATATATATATATATATATATATAGATATATATGGTATGTATATAGATATATATATATATAGATATATATATATATATATAATGTATATATATATATATATATATATATATATATATAAATGTGACTCCATAAAAACTTTATCTACTAAAGAAAAGCGAATATATGAAGTAAGTTCAGTTTTGTTTACAATCAGTTAACTTAACAGGAAGTCCACCTGCAAGGAATGAACCTACTTTCGTCACAAAAATACTCAAACTAAACAACACTGGAGATACAGATGTGGCCATGGCTACAATTCTGAGAGGTAATTATTTTCTTATGGTGTCGTATTTTGAAGATAGAAAGTTAACACAATTGCAAGAGATATGACAACTCATCAAAAATTATATCGTGAATTTCTTCCAAAAATTCGCTTTATTTTTCGTATTAAATTAAAACAATTGTCACGAAATAACCAGAGACGTTACATGAAAATTATACATAATGATTTTTTGCTGAACATTATGTCAGCATGTATTAAATGAATAACGAAAGAAGTATCAAGTAGTATCTTATAGAGGGAAACAAATAAAACAATAATCAAAATCACCATTTTGATACCGCATTTAAACATATACAGAATGTAAAGTATATATGAAATGTTTGCATATACATACATACATATACATACATACTACATATACACACACACACACACACACATATATATATATATATATATATATATATATATATATATATATATATATATATATATAGATATACATATTCGCGACACATTTCAAACGAAACCAATGAAAAAGGATCTCAATGTCATGTAGGTTTGAAACAACATTTGTTTCTTATGCTGAAATTTTTTTTTTGACAAAGATCTTCCTACCTATCAATACAAGCATTCATAAACTTCAATCAACTTTTGTGACAAATAGATTCATCAACGCAGATCATCCCGCTGTATCCCCGGCTTACGTTAAGAGATTACCAGACTAACTGAATAGAGGTGTGAGTATTTCCACATATATTTAGCCTTCATCAACAGCCATGTGACTCATTGTCAAGTGTCTAATACAATGACGATTTTCCGTAGATTTTAATTGTGGGCGGAGGGGGAGGGGGGATGCTTTTCCCTGTCTTTTTATGCCTGGGTCGGGGGTGGAGGGAGGCGAGGATTTCAGAGACAACCATATTTGGATGACCATTTTGCGAGGAAGCGTGTTTACGAGTTTTTATTAAACGATTAAAAAAAAAAAAAAAAAAAAAAAAAAAAAACACAACAACAACAACACAACAACTTTCAAACCGACAACTCGCAAAGTGAGACTAAGGCTGGCGAGAGAAATGAGGGCTACGAAAGAGCTGCTGCTGCTGCAGCAAAGGTCGACCTAGCTCAGCCTATGATGGGATCCCTCATTACAACGGGGCACATCTATAATTCACAGAAAGGGGCGTGAGGCCATCTCACAGCCGGCCTTTACAGATTGAGAACTTTCTCAGAACTCTCAAGCCGTGAAGCTGAGGAAGTATTGAGAATGTAACGAAATTTTCTAATTATTCCAAGGAATACAAGCTGGACCAATTTTATCATGACCTCAAAGGCTTGACTGAACATGCAGTTAATCTACGTCATAAGCAAAGATTATGATCCATAATGCCGTGATGGAAGTGCACACGGACACAGATTAATCACATACTATCATGTGGAGCCTAATTCAAACATGGGAAGCCAGCTTTATTTGAAGGTCAAAGCAAGACGCTTATAATGCCCTGAGAAATGGAAGCAGAACTTGATCACATTGCAATCACAACACACTACCATAAAAACCTTCGATATGTTACATAAAACTGGACTGAATTTGGAAATGAGAAGACTTTCCAGCAAAGGGTAAATAATACTGCAACGAACGTAACATTTTTGCTTGAGATTTGTCA
This sequence comes from Macrobrachium nipponense, assembly GCF_015104395.2. Taxonomy (NCBI): domain Eukaryota; kingdom Metazoa; phylum Arthropoda; class Malacostraca; order Decapoda; family Palaemonidae; genus Macrobrachium; species Macrobrachium nipponense. The sequence continues at coordinate 51,261,482 of NC_061090.1, read as the reverse complement.
AGAGAACCTTAAAACACAGACTCCTAAACTAAACTATTATTATTATTATATTCTGAAGATGGACAGTATTCATAAGGAACAAGCCCACGGGGACCACTGACTTGAAATTCAAGCTTCCAAAGAATGTGGTATAGTGCTCATTAGAGAGTATGAGAAGGTAAAGGGAAAAACAGAAAGAAGAGCTGTCACTTATTAAAAAGAAAGAATAAATTAGATAAAATGTATTCAAAATCCAAGGAGAATAGCATTAGGTTAGTAATGCATTGCATCTTCGCTTGAACTTTTAAAAGTTTCAATTGCACATCCTCAGGGACACTATTCCAGTCCAACGGTGTGAGGAATAAATGACCTATGGAACCGAGAGGTTCGACAGAGAGGCAGTTACTGCATATTGGTGCAGCTGTTCAGCGAAACTGGTTGTTCTCGGCAGGAAAGGGAATCAGGGATCAATTGTGAATGTGAAAAATCTCTTAACGAAAAAGTTTGTTTGTGTATTAAACACAACTTAAAAAAAGTGACAAATAAGAGACCAAGTGGTAAAACTTCTTGCTATAAATACCAAGAGTTCACCAGGAAAAAATCGGAAAAAATATGAAGTCCTCAGACTTATCCTCTACGACTACAACACTGTCCTTCTACAGTGACACCCGAATGCGGCTGAATTGGCAGCACACTTTGTCTTCTGCAACTCTTGATTTCTTTTATGCCTAGTGTGGCAAATGTTCCAATATAAACAAGACAGTAAATTTGCTTAATTCCTGTTCGTGAGATGCACGATTCGGCTTAAAATGACTGTTCATCTAATATTTATACAGTAAAGTGTAACAGAGAAATCTGTAAAGGAAGCCATACCTTTACTCCAGAATCTAAAATGAATTTCCAAAGCCTTTTTAAAAGAAAGGACGAGAAGCTTCCCACGTAAAAAAGTGGGAAATATATTCATGAAACATTCATTCCACCCATATAAAATGTTTAATACTTTAAACTTTATTCGCGAATAATTAGGTCGTAAACGACTGAATTTCCACGACTTCTGACGATAGCTTCTACTACTACCCCTAACCAAATACCAATTAAGCAAAAAGACATGGGCTGAAAGAGTTGACAACTTAGTCAATTTTAATATCCTCTGTAAATAATTATATACAAAAATATAAACATACTCCGCATCTGAATATCACACACACACACACACACACACAAACAGAGCAACACGACATAAGACTTTCAATTACATATAAAGTGAGGGATGATATTTTTGCAAAATAAAATACAATTAGTCAATTTCAAGCACATTTCTTACAGATAATCATTTTTAATTTTTAACAAGTACTTAAAGACGGCGATAAAATGATGCTTAAACTATGGAGATTTCGTCTGCACCAACAACATTATGTTGTGAGGCCCATGTAGAAAAACTTAAAAGATCATCCGTGGGACTAAAAGATTTGACACAGATGGAACCAAGATCTCGACGTGAGAGAGAGAGAGAGAGAGAGAGAGAGAGAGAGAGAGAGAGAGAGAGAGAGAGAGAGAGAGAGATTTTGTTGGCAACTTTATCTTACCTCACACGAAATACAAAGGTAATCACAACTGCTACCAAATTCATCCTAAATAGGTACTTGTACACTATACTTACACACACACACACAAAACGATAGTTATATGGCATCATTTGCACTTGGATACAATAACCATACTGGGGGAAAACAAATGGCAGTTGACTTTTTTTTCTGTCGTTTTTCCAGATAAATCTGAATCGGTTCGTTACCCATTAAATCAAGCAGTATCTCCCATACTCGTTTATCTATAGAATTAATTTTGGTCAATGAGCCAAAGGTCAGTCATACTGTACACATTTATAGTATCCCATTCCCACCCCTTCTCTCTCTCTCTCTCTCGATCTCCTCCATGCTCTCATCTCTCTCTCTCTCTCTCTCTCTCTCTCTCTCTCTCTTTGATAATTGCTCTACCAATACACAGTTCACACGGACAAAATCATCCTTAGCACTGAAGAGTTCCCTTCACTCCATCCCTTCGGAAAGTTTCCATAATACTGCTTTACTGTAGGCTGACTTATAGTAGAATCACATCAACCGTGCATTTGATGTCTAGACCAGTCCCTTACGACGCTCCTGATTGGCTGTTGATAAGCCAATCACAGGGCTGGAAACTCTCACTCTCTCTCGAGAGTTCACATAGGCAGGATGTATGTTCCACCCATCCTGAAAGACGTATACCTCAGGAGAGGTGGAACATAGATCCTACCCATGTGAACTCTAGAGAGACTGAGAGTTTCCAGCCCGGTAATTGGCTTATCAACAGCCAATCAGGAGCGGTTGATGAGAATCTACTATAGGATAAGAAGCCTGAAGCATCTTTCGATACCCATTCCCACCTTCAGAATACCACAACCCAGCCTAAGGTTCTAATTCTCAGAATAAAAGTGATAAACAGACCCACCGGTTCTTTTTTTTTTTTTTTCACACGATCTAAGTATGGAGATCATCTCATGCAGATCCCATCAAGACCACAGAGCCTCACGGATGACCTGCTTTTAAGATCAATAAATGAGGATTCTGATGAAGGCACTGGACCTGAGTTCGAATCTTGCGAGGTAAACCATTCAGCACTGCACGACAAACCAAACCTCCCCTCCCCCCTTCTCTCTCTCTCTCTCTGCACACACACACACACACACACACACACACACACACATAATATATATATATATAATATATATATATACATATATAAATCAAATCACCCCTAAACAAATATGTATGGTGAGAGAGAAAATTGAAAATTGCTAAAAACAATATACTACTGTCTTTTCATTATACAAGGAGCCATTTCATCACATTTTTTTAAAGGGGGGTGGAACACGTGTAGGGAACTGGGAAGAGGGATAGATATAAAATGTGGATAAATGAAGGAGAGAATAAAAGCAGAGCATAGACTGAGAGCAAAGGGGAAGCAAGTCATCCAACGATTACCTTTTAATCTACGTTATTACAAACAAACAGACACGCACACAAACATGAAGTACTTACAGACTTTTGCTTAACAAGAAGTTTCAAAGTGTGGAAAAAATATGAAGACCAAAGATCTGGAAATGTAATAACATCACACAAAAAACATTACTCGAGATCAATGTGCGAAAAGTCAATACGCTCACTGCGCATAAATATTTGAAACACGGGAGCAAAAACTTGCAAAAATTTTTCATCAAATGGTTGCCGCATAACTGACATCTGTAATTGACATATCGGCACCTATTTACCGACTCATATTATTTCTTTTTGCGAAGAAAAAAATATCTGCATTTTTGGTAGATGTGACCCCACCCCAACTCGAAAAGTTCTTTTGCATACTTTCTTTGAGAGAGAGAGAGAGAGAGAGAGAGAGAGAGAGAGAGAGAGAGAGAGAGAGAGAGAGAGAGAGACTTACGCCAGGATTTTTTAAAGTTGTCCTCTCTGTAGGCCTACCCCAACCTTATCGGGGCAGGAGGGAAAGGTCTGCTGTCAGGGAGGACTCGGGCTTCGGGGATACCACCATCCTTCCCAGGCCTCATGATGCGTTCGCGCAACATGCAGGAGAGGCTCTACCTTCCAGAGACTATCGGTCCATCGCCCTTCTTAAGCCACCTGCCCTATGAGAGAGACTATCTTTCAGATGTCTATCGGTCGATAGCCTTCCTCGTGTCTCTTATGACATCTGTCCTGTGAAAGGATCTACATTTCAGATGTTTGTTGGTTCCTCACCTTTCTTAAACTACATAAGAGACTATCTATCTTTCAGATGTCTATCAGTCCATCGCTTTTCTTAAGCCATCTGCCCTAAGACAGCATCAACCTTTCAGATGTCTATCGGTTCATCACTCTTAAGCGACCTACACTACATAAGACTTTACCTATCAAATGTCTGTTGGCGTTACATTTCTTAGGCCACCTGTCTTCTAAGAGCATCTACTGTTTAGATGTCTTGATCCACCTACCCTATAAGCTCCTTCACATTGCAAATGCCTACTGGTCCGTCACCTTTCTTAAGCCACGTGTCCTATGACAGCATCTAAATTTCAGGTGTCTATCATAGTCCGTTGCCTTTCTTACGCCATCTGCCCTGTGAAAACCCCTACTTTCCATTGAGCCTTTCTTAAGCCATCAGCCCTATGAGAACATTTACCTTTTAGGAACCCATCATCTTACTAGGCCTTTCAAACTTATTTGTCTATTGCCTTTCTAGAGCCACCTGGCCTATGAAAGTGTCTACCTTTTAGATGTTATCAGTTTGATGCTTTACTTCAGCCACCTGCTCTTTGACAACATCTGCCTTCCAGATATCTATTGGTCTACTGCCTTTCTTAAGTCACCTGCCCTATCAAAGTGTTTACCTTTCAAATGTCTATTAGGCTGCCACCTTTCTCTTGTTACTTACTTTGTGAGTGTGTCTACTGCTTGGATGTTTATCTGTCCATTTATCAGTCCATCATTCTTAAGCCACCTGTTCTCTATACAATACTCTACCTTTCCGATGTCTATCGGCCCTTCACCTTTCTTAAGCCACCTGCTGTACCTTTCTTAAGAAACATGCCCTATGAGAGAATCTATCTTTTCGATGGCTAGTAATCTGTTACCTTTCTTCAGCCACCTGCCATATCAGCGTCTACCTTTTAGTTATTTATTGGTTCATCTATCAGTCCATCGTTCTTAAGCACCTGCACTATAAGAGCCACTACCTTTCAGATGTTTATCGGTCTCTTGCCCTTCTTATGCCACTTGTTTTATGAGAGCCTCTAACTCACAGATATCTATTCTCTGTCGTCTTTCTTAAGCAACCTTCCGTATGAAAGCCTCTACCCTTTAGATATCTGTCAATCTGCCACCTTTCTTAAGCAATCTGCCCGAGGACCTCTTCCTTTCACACGTCTATTGGTCCGTTGTGTTTCTTAAGTTATCTCCACTATAAGAGCATCTATAAGTTATCAGTCCCCTATAAGAGCATCTATATGTTATTAGTCTAATGTCTTTTTTAAGCCACCCACCCTATGATAGTGTTAAACTTTCAGATATCTATCAGTCCACCTGCCCTTAGAGAGTGTCTACCTTTGAGATGTCTATCGGTTTGCCAACGTTCTTAAGCTACCTGTCCAATGAGACCCTTGTCCTTTCACGTCTATCGGTCTGATGCCATTCTTAAGCCACCTGCCTTTCAGACCTTCTTAATTCAACTGCCTCACGAGAGCCTCTACATCTATGACATCTATTGGTCCACTGACTTTTTTTAAGCCATAAGAGAGAATCTTCCTTTTAGATGTCTATTAGTCTATTGCCTTACTTAAGCCACATATCTTATGACAATGTCTAGCTTTCGATGTCTACCAGTCCGTTGCCTTTCTTAAGCCATCTGCCACAAGACAATGTCCACATTTCAGGCATCTTATTTGTCCGTCATCTTCCTTAAGCCACTTATCCCATAAGAGCATCTACCTTTCAGATGTCTATCATTCTATTCTCTTTCTTTCAGATGTCTATCATTCTATTCTCTTTCTTAAGCCACCTGCCCTACGCCAGTTTTGTACCTCTCAGATGTCTATTGGTTCGTTGCCTTTCTTAAGCCACCTGGACTATGACAGTGTGTACCTTTCAAATGTTTATCATTCCATTCCCTTTCTTAGGCTACCTGTCCTATCAGTGTCAACTTTCAGATGTCTATCATTCCATTCCCTTTCTTAGGTCACTCACCCTATTAGAGCACCAGATAACCATCAGTTCAATGCCTCTCTTGCCATCTGCCCTAGAACAGCGTCTACCTTTCAGGTGTCAAGCTGTCTGTTGCCCTGCTTCAGCCACCTGCCCCATAAAAGCATCTGCCTTTCAGGTGTTTATCTTTCCATCACCTTTTTTTATTCCACCTACCCTATGAGAGCATCTACTTGGTAGATGTGTCTTGGTCCATCAGCTTTCATAAGAAAGCGTCTACCCTTAGATATCTATTGGTCTGTTCCCATTCTTAAGCCACCTACCCAAGGACAGTTTTGTACCTTTCTTAGGCCACACGCCCTGGCCACATACCCTATGACAGTTTTGTACCTTTCAGATGTCTAACTGTCTATTGTCTTTCAAAAGCCACCTGCCCTTTAAGAGTGTCAAACTTTCAGATGAGAATGTCACCCTTTTAGTCTTATTTGTCCATCGTTTTCAAGCCACCTGCCCAACATATTATAGAACCTACCTTTCAATAGTCTCTCATTTTCTTTCTTAAGGCACCTACCTTTCAGATGGCTATCGGCCCGTTGCCTTTCTTATGCCACATGCGTATGAGAACCCCTACCTTACAGATGTTTATTGCCCTGTCGCCTTTCTTATGTGGCCTGCCCTATGAGAGCATCTGCCTTTCAGGTGTCTATCAGTCCGTTGTCATTCTTAAGCCACCAGCGTTATGAGAGCCTCTACTTGAATTGTCTAATGGTCCTTCACCTTTTTTTCCGCCCTTTCCCTATAAGAGCCTCTACCTTTCATATGTCTATTGGTCCGTAGCTTTTCTTAATCTTTCTGCTCTCTGAGAGCAGCTACCTTTCTGATGTCTATCCATCAATCTGATGTCAGTCCATCATTCTATACTTTGCAGATGCCGATTGGTAAACTTATGCCACCTCCCCTAGAGGAGGATCTACTTTTAGATGTCTATTGGTCTATTACCTCCTTGAGCCATCTGCCCTATGACAGCCTTTATCTTTCAGATGTCTATTGGTCTGTTACCTTTCTTAAGCCACCTACTCTATGAAAGCCTTTGGCTTCCAGATGAATATCAGTCAGTCACTTTCCTCAGGCCAACTGCCCTATGGGATAACATTTCAGATGCCTATAGATCTGTCGCCTTTCTTAAAACGCTAGGCCTATGAAAGCCTCCACTTTTCAGATTCTATCAGTCTGTCACTTTTCTCAAACTCCTGCACGTGAGCCCCTACTTTAAAAAAAACCAATCGGTTTGTTGCCTTTCTTACAGAACCTGCCTCTAAAAAGCATCTACCTAATAGATGCCTATCGGTCCACAACATTTCTCAAGCCACCTCCACTATGAAGAGCCTCTACTTTTAAATGCCTATCGGTCCACCACCTTTCTCAAGCCACCTGACCTGTGAAAATATCTACCTTTCATATATCTACAGGTTTGTTGCTTTCTTAAAGCCACCTGCCCTAGGAGAGAATATAGTACCTTACAAATATCTATTGGTCCCTCACCTTTCTTATGGAGACTACCGTATGCCAGAAAAAAATATTTAAACTGGTAATCCCATAAATCTATCCAACAATCGCTAACATCAAACTCCCAAATCCTGAAAAAAGGAATACAATTCATGCTTACAGACTACTGGCTTCTCTCTTGGACACTATTTGAGGCACACGAACTTTCAATGATGACAAGTGAAACATCCCTCAACTTATCCGTATGTTGACGCGTTTCATCATGAAATGGAACTGATTTCGAAAGAATGGAAGACGGAGTAGGAAGGTCGATAAAACGAAGGGGATTCTACGCAAGTTAGGAAAACCACCAAGCCCCACCACCCAAAATATGTCACACGTGCCAATTGTTACTAGAGCAGTGGAATTAAAGTCAACTCACTATGTCAATTGTGTAAACTAGCTTCATGCACACACGTGTAGCTACTGCCATTGATTCTTATGGAGCTTGTACTTAGAAAAATTGCAATTAAAAATTCTCAGAACTTTTTGAAGATCTCAAACTTTAGTGACAGTAAAAACCCAACGTTATACTTTTTTTTTTCTTTTGATGTAGGGAGATAGGGAGAGAAACATGCATTCGTATTTGTTAATATCTTACTAAGTAGACGTGTTTGATATATATATATATATATACTATATATATATATATATATATATATTATATATATATATATATATATATTTATATGACGAAAATTTTCCCGGGTACGAACATTTGAACAAGGGACATGCCCTATTGTCTTCTTATCCACCCCGTTACAAGAAATTGGTGATCTTGTTAAATTATTTCATAAGGATGCTTTAGTCTGCCAATCAGAACCAATAGATAAACATACATACATACAAACGTACATACATATATATAAATATATATAATACACACACACACACACACACACACACACACACACACACACATATATATTATATATAAGATATAATAATAATAGAGATACTAATAATTTATATATATATTATATAGTATTATATTTTGTATATGTAAGTATGTTTATATATTGGCTCTGGTTGGCTGACTCTGTTAATCCCTAATACCTTTGCGAATCCAATATTTTCATAACACTGACATCCGTAAATCTTCCTGACGCTTTTTAATCTTCGTAACTTTACTTATTATTGTGTTCACTTCAAATGGTATCCTTCAACAAACTTTCAGATTATTCCATCAATCTCGGCAACTTCTTTTCACTATCATTAATTACCTTTGCTTTCACTGTAAGGCTAGTGCTTGGAGACCACATAATTGAGAGAGACTACTTAGGAAAGTAATGAAAGTATTCGTGATTATATGCACTGGGCGGGCTATAAAATATAAATAAGTGCAAACAACATACTTTGGACTAGAGGATACTTTTTAATGATTATCAAAGACAACATGCAACTAGAATAAAGACGTTAGTTAATCATTGGCAATTGCATAATAGCAACCCAAATGGAAAAAAAAGTTACAACATATAAAGAGAGCAAACAACATACTTTTGGACTAGAGGCATACTTTGTTATGGGTTACCAAAATACAACCATGTAACTAGGACTTGTAACGATGTTCCTGATTAATCATTGGCAATTGCATAATAGCAACCCAAATGGAAAAAAAAGTTACAACATATAAAGAGAGCAAACAACATACTTTGGACTAGAGGATACTTTGTTATGGTTACCAAAGACAACATGTAACAAGGCTAACGATGTTCCTTAATCATAGCCAGCCATATAACCCGAACGAAAAAAAAAAGTCTGGACTTTACTGCACGTGATAACGTAATACCGCAAAATTGAAATAAACATACAAACAGCAATATAAATGACAAAGAAAACAGCAGCAGACAAAAAAAAAACAATGCAAATAAGAAAAAAAGAATTAGATAAAAAACAATATACATAAACTATAACAGAACAGTAACAATCCGGACAAAACCAACGCAGAAAAAATGAATTAAAAAAAAACAACAGTTTTAACAAAAACAGCAACACAGTACACAACACTAAAAGCATAAAACGAGAAAAACCCTCTAAATATCAGCAAACGTACGGACAGAGAAAAAAGCGAAACAATTACAATAACGACAACAACAACATAAAAACAATAACAACAACGAACAAGACGAAGACGAACTTCCACAGAAGGATATGAAACGCCCCAGACCCAATGGTGCCACCCTCGCCGACCTTGACACTTCCCCCAAATCAATAATGTCCCCTTCTCAGAGAGAGAGAGAGAGAGAGAGAGAGAGGAGAGAGAGAGAGAGAGAGAGAATGTAGGCCAAATAGGAGAGAGAGAGAGAGAGAGAGAGAGAGAGAGAGAGAGAGAGAGAGAGAGAGAGAGAGAGTGTAGGCCAAATAGGAGAGAGAGCGAGAGGAAAGAGGAGAGCGGAGAAGAGAAGAGAGAGAGAGGAAACAGAATGAGGCCAAATAGGAGAAGAGAGGAGGAGAGCGAAGAAGAGAGAGAGAGAGAGAGAGAGAGAGAGAGAGAATGTAGGCCAAATAGGAGGAGAGCGAGAGAGAGAGGTAGAGAAGGGAAAGAAGGAAGAGAGGAGAGAGAGAGAGAATGAGGCCAAATGGAGAGAGAGCGGGAGAGAGAGAGAGAGAGAGAGAATGAAGCTTAAGGAAAGAGGAGGGCCGAGAGGGAAGAGGAAATAGGAGAGAGAGAATAGAGAGAGAGAGAGAGAGAGAGAGAGAGAGAGAATATGCAGGTCAAACTTGAGAGAGAAAATGCAGGTCAAACTTGAGAGAGAGAGAGAGAGAGAGAGATAGAAAATGCAGGTCAAACTTGAGAGAGAGAGAGAGAGAGAGAGAGAGAGACCTTGCCTTACCTTACATCTTGTTCGGGTTGCCCCAGGTCCCTCAGTGTGAGGCACCTCTAATGTCTACCAGAGAGTTGCTAGTGCATTTTCCGGTATATTTTGCATCTTCCAATGTTGGATTGTCTGGGATGCATCTTAGATATTTGTCGAGCTTATTCTTAAACACATCTACGCTCATTCCTGATAATATTCCTCAAATGAGCTGGCAACACATTGAATAGACGCTGCATTGTCGATGCTGGTGCGTAGTGGATTAATGTCCTGTGTGCTTTCCTTATTTTTCCTGGTATAGTTTTGGGCACTATTAATCTCCCTCTGCTTGCTCTTTCTGATATTTTTAGCTCCATGATGTTTTCGGATATTCCTTCTATCTGTTTCCATGCCTGAATTATCATGTAGTGTTCTCTTCTCCTTTCTAGACTATATAATTTTAAAGATTGTAGTCTTTCCCAGTAGTCAAGATCCTTAACTTCTTCTATTCTAGCTGTAAAGGACCTTTGTACACTCTCTATTTGTGCAATATCCTTTTGATAGTGTGGGTACCATATCATATTGCAATATTCAAGTGGACTACCAACATACGTTTTATAAAGTATAATCATGTGTTCAGCTTTTCTTGTTTTGAAGTGCCGTAAAAAATTCCCATTTTTGCTTTACATTTTGCCAATAGAATTGCTATTTGATCATTGCATAACATGTTCCTATTCAACATCACACCAAGGTCTTTAACTGCTTCCTTATTATTTTGTGATTGTCTCATTATTAGGTCCCCTATATGTATATAACTTTCCTTCTCTATCTCTACATAATTCATTGATTCAAATTTATCAGAGTTAAATACCATCCTATTTACCTCTGCCCATTCATATACTTTGTTAAGGTCTCTTTGTAGCGCGTTCCTATCTTCATCACAAGTAATTTCTCTACTTATTCTTGTGTCATCGGCGAATCTACTCACTACCGAGTCCATAACATTACTGTCTATGTCTGCAATCATAATAACAAACAGTAAGGCAGCTAACACCGTACCTTGTGGCACACCGAATATCACCTTAGCTTCATCCGATTTCTCATCGTTTGCGATAACTATGTTTTCTGTCGTGTAAAAATTCAGAGAGAGAGAGAGAGAGAGAGAGAGAGAGAGAGAGAGAGAGAGAGAGAGAGAGATCGTCCTTTTATCCTATCAGTATCCTTTTTGTTCTCCGCTAGTCCATCCTATCGAGAAGAACCAATGAAACTGCTTTTATTCACGTAATAGCCACAGAAAAAAAATCGAAGAAAAAATACAAAAGAACAGATGTCTAGTAAAATAAAGAAAACAGGAAGATATCAAAATATAGTCTAATAAACTATAGATACAAAAAACATGTACATAAATGAATTACATGGAAGCGTAACCTTAAAACGTTAAATGGATACAAATTCAACCTAAAACTTTCTCTCAACACTATACGTTTATATATATATATATATATATAATATATATATATATATATATATATATATATATCTATATATATATATATAGATATATATATATATTACATGGAAGCGTAACTTAAAACGTTAAATGGATACAAATTCAACCTAAAACTTTCTCTAAACACTATACTTTTATATATATATATATATATATATATATATATATATGATATATATATATATAATATACACACACACACGCACATTTAAAGACCAGGTACCAAGAGCTTTCGTGTATTGCGTACACCTCTTCGGGGTACAAAGTAAAATACATAAATAGAAACATAAACAAGAAACCATCACAAAACAAAGATCAAAGCCATTAACAAGCAAACCATCGTTGCAATTTTGTCACAACCAAACAATAAGTAAGAATTCTTTAAAAGTGCTTAAGAACTGAAACTGCAGTTAGTATATCAGGCTTTTGCTAAAAGGTGACATTGTATTTCCCTAAAATTTTATAAACAAGGTAACTATCTCATTTAAAAAGACCTGAACTCAGATTCATAAGTTGATTGTTAAAATGCTTCATAAAGGCAGATTCAGTTATGTTTCTTTTTACAATATGCTTACAAAAACTGACCTCAGATGAATTTTTCCAGTCTATACGGTGGTTAAAATCATTCATGTGTACAAATAATGCACTTGTCAATTGACCTGTTCGAACTGCATAACGATGTTTGTTTGTTTGTATGGTGCTTTTACGTTGCATGGAACCAGCGGTTATTCGGCAACGGGACCAATGGTTTTACGTGACTTCCGAACCGCGTCGAGAGTAAACTTCTACATAACAGTGTTATTTAGACGGCAATCTAGTTCTTTACCAGTTTGACCAAGGTATTTGTAATTACACCCAGCAAAAGGAATTTTGTAAATACAGCCACTAATTGGTTTTAGGGAATTACGCACAACGATATTTTGAAGTGTTCCTGAATTTTTGTATACCAAATTTATCTTGAAAGTTTTCAGTAATTTTTGAATAAACGAAAGATTTAAATTATACGGTAGGGTCAAAATATTTTCTCTCACAAAAGGCTCCCTATTGTTACTGGAACAAAAAATATTTCTAGCTTTCTGCAAAGATTTGTCGATTAAAAACTCTCGGTATTTTATTTAATCTATTTCCTAGACTGGAAAAATTCATCTGGAGTCATTTTTTGTACCATATTGCAAAAAGAAACATAATTGAATCTGCCTTTACTAAGCATTTTACCAATGAACTTATGAATCTGAGTTTAGGTTTTTTATTGAGGTAGTTACCTTGTTTATAAAATTGTAGGGAAATACAATGTCACCTTTTAGCAACAGCCTGTTATATTAACTGCAGTTTCAGTTCTTAACAACTTTTAAAGTATTCTTACTTATTTGATAGTGACAATTTATAATGATGGTTTGCTTGTTAATGGCCTTGATCTTTGTTTTGTGATGGTCTCTTGTTTATGTTTCTATTTATTCATTTTACTTTGTGCCCCGAAGTAGTGTATACAATACACTAAAGCGCTTGGTACCTGCTATTTAATTTTTCACCTTTCATGTGTCCATCTACGTACATAATTGTCACGTGCTGTTTGGTGACTTATTGATGATTACATATATATACACATATATTTATACATAAATATACATACAAAACTACATATAAATATAATTATATTTATACACACACACACACACACACACATATATATATATATATATATATATATATATATATATATATATATGTGTGTGTGTGTGTGTGTGTGTGTGTGTGTTACAGGAATCATTTCGCCAACTACCTGAAATTTCAGGCAGACAGCGAAATGCACTTAGGGACATTTGATCCGCCCCTAGGGGATAGTACTAAACATGGTGAAACCGACTTGCCGACACGTTTTCGCTGTGTTCAGTACTGGCCCCTGGGGGATCAAATATCCCTGAGTGCATTTTGCTATCTGCCTGAAATTTCAGGCAGTTCGTGACATGCATGGTTTCGCTATGTGTCTGTAACACACACACATTATATTATATATATATATATATATATATATATATATATATATATATATATATATATATATATATGTATATATATAGATATAATAAAATAAACGATGAATTAAGATCCTGTTATTCAACTGAAGTGCATCATAACCAAAATGGAGGCGTGAATGAAGTCTACAAATCTCACCCAAAAAAGAAATACAGAGAACACATGATTGCTTTAACACACGACGCATACAGGACAAAAGGGAATGGTACGTTTTATAGAAATATACAGTATATATTTCTATAAATATATACAAATTGCTTCATGATAGACAAGCTGAGCAACATTATACTTGGTTATTACTTTACGTAGTAGATTCACATCAACCGTGCATTTGATGTCTAGGCCAATCCCTTCCGACGTTCCTGATTGGCTGTTGATAAGCCAATCACAGGGCTGGAAACTCTCCTCAGTCTCTCGAGAGAGTTCACATAGGTAGGATGTATGTTCCACCTCTCCTGAAGGATACTTTTGAAAGACGTATCCCTCAGGAGAGGTGGAACATAAATCCTATCCATGTGAACTCTCGAGAGAGACTGAGTTTCCATTCCTGTGATTGACTTATCAATAGCCAATCAGGAGCGTCGTAAGGGACTGGCCTAGACATCAAATGCACGGTTGATGTGAATCTACTATGGGATAATAGTTGACCATCCATGAACGCCGCTGGGATACGACCTGCGATGACCCTTTATTATATCAATCGTGTGAGATCAGCTACGGGCCTGTGGCGGCCTATAGCGGTGCCAGACGCACGATTATGGCTAACTTTAACCTTAAATGAAATAAAAACTACTAAAGCTAGGGGGTTGCAATTCTGTTTGTTTGATAAAGGGAGGGTGGATGATCAACGCCCCAATTTGCAGCCCTCTAGTCACATTAGTTGGTAGGATCTGAGGGGGGGCGGACGCACAAAGCCGTCGCAAGTTCTACAGAAAACTATAAAGCAGCATAACAGGTGTCATAAGCTCCGTTTAATCATCTGCAACATAATGAATGGAATGACGCTATATCCATTAACAAAGCCTGGATGCGAAATGCCCTTCGGGAAACCCCTGCAGAGAGTTCGCAGTGGAGCTGTGGGGCCAGAGTGAAGAAGAAATCCGAGGTGAAGACCTCTGACCGAGAGTGTACTCGTATGTACACAGCCGTCACGGACCTCTTGAACCTTCGACGTCTCCGCCTCCTCGGCATACGCGTACCTGCGCTCTGTCCAAATGAAAAAAAAAATCCGTAACGATTCACTGCACGCAATTTAAATGATCTGCCTCACCTACCCCCTCTCTCCCCCACCCCCGCCCCCCTTCCCTGATCTCACGTCGAGGGTATATCTGCCGAGGCGAGGAGGAGCAGTAGACAAAAGGGAGGGGCGGAGGGAGGGTTGAGGGAGGGGGAAGGGGAGGGGTTTGTGAAGGAAGCGCGGAGGGAGGGGATTGACGGGGGCCATTAAGGTGCATGACTGAAGCAAAATTCTTCGTTTAAAGCAAAGCTGCTCGGCGGCGGCGGCATCCCAGTTGGCTTCATCTCCGACAAAAGGCTTAAAGCTGGTAACCCGAATCTCCTCTATATGCATGCTGACGTTTGCTGCTGCTACCTGCTGCTGACGATGCTGACGATGCTGAATGCCGCAAGCTACTCTCCCCGTTTCTCCTGCACTACAGCCGCCACAGCAGCAGCAGCTTCCTACAACCCAACAGCCGCCAGTGTCGAATTTGGTGGATCGAAGAACCTGTGCAGCCTGGCATCTGGTTGCTCTGATGACTAAACAAACCATCCAAATGTTGCTTTACTGGAAGGAGTGGGGGAAAGGGGGGGGGGTTATCCTAGGGACTGTATGAAAATCCATACGCAGGTGTATCTCTCCAAGGGGCATACCAAAAACAATGGATATCGCTTTTTCTCCATCTTTCTCTTTTGAGAGAGAGAGAGAGAGAGAGAGAGAGAGAGAGAGTAGAGGAGAGAGAGCGCTGAGGAGAGAGAGAGACGAGAGAGCCGAGAATCGGATGAGGGAGAGTAGGAGAGAGAGAGCTATTCAATCTGATATCCTATTCAAGCTCCAGATTTGAAAAATTCCTAAACACTGAAATGCTGCCGTTGCGTTTATTTTTTTTTTTTTTTCTTTTATCCATTTTGTTTTTTTCTTCTGCTTTGCTCTTCTGCCGCAGAATGCGGAAACAGATTCCTAATCTTCCTTTCAAGTAATCAACAAATCGAAGAGAGAAAAGGAAAACAGGTCAGGAAAGATTACGAACCGAACGGGATTACTTCAATTAAGGCAGGGCTCATTTTGAACGTTAATATCAATGGACGTTTATCCTCGGGTTCGTAAATTTCTAAATGGGGTCATCTGCGCAGTGGAAATTTTAGAAGCACTGACGATCGAGTGAATTTATCACGTGATAACGTCACTACCGCCTTTTCATAAGCAAAGACATTATTATTATCATCATCATCACCGTCATCATTATTATTATTATTATTATTATTATTATTATTATTATTATTGTTATTATTATTATTATTATTTTGGAAGAAGACCCTCTTTTAAACAAATTCTGTTGAATAAAATGGCAGAATTAAGCGAATTAATCTTATATATTATCTTTTCTAGTAATAAGAAAAATAGAAAAGATAATATTTAAAAGATAATATATAAGATTGATTCGGTGAATTCTGCCATATCATTATTACTATTACTATTATTATTATTATTATTATTATTATTATTATTATTATATTATTATTATGACTGGGGCAAAGTAACCTGTCAGTAAAATCATTATAACTCATGTCTTGCCAAGCTTTATGTGGCAAAGTTTAGTTTTTGGAAAAATTTTGTTTCTAATTAAGAGGCCAATTATAGCTTGAGGTACTACTGATAAAATGTTTTGGTAAAATTTATATACAATCTTAATGCCAAACATATGAACTTACATATCTATACATTAGATATATATATATATATATATATATATATATATATATATAGTATACATAATATATATATCAATATATATATATATATATATATTATATAATATATATATAAATATATAACATATATAAATTATAATATATAAATATATACATATATATATATATATATATATCATATATATATATATATATATATATATATATTCGCCTACTAATAGATAAATTCACAAACTCACTTACAAAGAATAATTACTAGTGTGCCTAACCCGTCATAAATGATATGGATATTTGTACTTACAACATATTAAATGCACTATGTTGCTATGCGTCATCTTGTCCATGATTTTGCATCAATTAAAAATTACTTCATTACGGTATACATTCAGATAATAATACGTCATCGACATGAGCCTACATAAAACGAACCAGGTAAACTTGCAATAGAAAGAAATAGAATGTAGTCAAGCCAATGGCCATACGGTGGGACCTAGTACGAGGTTATTCACGGCTGAATCTTTATTTTCATAGTAAAGAGGTTTGGAAGGTGTAACTGTAACAGAAAGCAAACTTCGCACTTACACCGAAACAATCGTTAGGAGAGAGAGGAAAGCAAGGTGGAGGAAAGAAAACATGCAATGGAGTGGGTTATACACTTCCAGAGGAACCTTTCCACCAGTAAGCCAGGTTGGAAGCAGTCTGCCCCTGCAGAAGGGAAAATTCAATTTGCGAACGAGTGTATCAGCCAATCTTTGACCGTCCTCGACGAACCTAAGACCGGCCTTTCATTGACATTCCTCTTGTGTGATATGACGCGGATACGCACCACTTTTAAATATGTGTATTTCTATTTCCTTCAAGAATGCACTTTCATTAACTTTTGCAATACACTCGAGATTTTTGTCCTGCGCGTGCGTACTTTTTTTTCTCTCTCTCTGCCAACCACATTTCCTAAACGCTTGGCTGGTTCTTTGAATCGGACACATTATAAGGTATATTGTCATCAACCTTACATTCTGTAATATGCGCGGAGAAGAATTTAATGACGTGCTTTGTCCGTTTAACTAAAGAAAGTCTCTCATGCTCACGTAGACTACCTAAACCTACCTCTCTCTCTCTCTCTCTAGTTCCCCGTTGGAAAAGTGGGTTACGTGGTCGCCTACCAATCCGGTAGTCCCGAGTTCGATTCTCCGCCCACTCTGCCAACCTGGGACCAGAGGAATTTGTTTCTGGTGATTAGAAACTAATTTCTCGATATAAAATGGTTCGGATCCCACAATAAGCTGTAGGTCCCGTTGCTAGGTAACCAATTGGTTCTTAGCAGCGTAAAAATATCTAATCCTTCGGGCCAGCCCTAGGAGGGCTGTTAATCAGCTCAGTGGTCTGGTTAAGCTAAGATATGCTCTCTCTCTCTCGACGAGGAGAGAGAAGATGAAGCAACAAATAAAAGCTCCAACAGTAATTTGGGAAATAAAAAAATAAAATTAAAAAAACGCCGGGAAAGAAAAACTGACTAAACTCAAGTTTTTCACAATTCGCAACTCTTCCGGAAACGCTTTCGAAGCCAAAACAACAACATCGAAAATGGCAACAAAATACATGAAAGCGTCCTATGTGAAGGACATCTTTTTGGGCCACAAAATGTAAACCAACTTTTAGGAACAACTTTTATTTTGTTCTCACCAAGGTCAGTCCTTGACAACTCTCGTGATGTTTCCCAAAGCGTAAAGCCACCGGAAGGCGGGCAACGACATAAACAAGTAGTACGTCAACAACAACACGAAGAATGAAAAAAATATATATAACGAAAGGGCATTAAAATAAGGATATTACAGATATCGACGAACATTTTAAGAGGAAATGTTGCAGGGCGTATGCAATGAAGTGATTGGATGTAGTTTCAATGGAGTGCTGATTATTTTTCTTGGGTATACATTTGCGACGTGCCCTATTGGGGTATTTTCTAAACCAAAGGGCTTCGAGACGGTCTGCCTAACGTTATTGTTAACAGAAATACTATTAAATGCACCGTTCATAAGCTACTATATCATTATTTTTCGACATCATCATCCAGTTGTGATTTTACATTCGTTCAAATGTAGGTGGGAGATTGCTCGTTTACATGAGGAACGGGAAATTATAACAACACCGGAGGTTTTGTCAGCCTCTCCTCAGATGGACATGACAATTTTGCCAAAACACCCATATTTTCCCTATTCAAATCCAGCTAGACCAAGATTCACTTCCCTAGAAACTTCTTCACAAATCTTACCACATTCTCTCAGCCACATCAGAGGGAACCATTCTTAGACCGCAATCCTAGGCACACTTTGTCTCTCTCTCTCTCTCTCTCTCTCTCTCTCTCTCTCTCTCTCTCTCTCTCTCTCTCTCTCTCTCTCTCTCTCTCTCTCATATGCCGGTTTGCCTGGCACAGTGATGGAAATGTCTTCTAGCTGTAATGAATACTGTAGATTCTGGTAAACGAAAATATCATTTGCTCTACTGCAGGGAAGCACATTGGGGACTCAACACCACATCTTTATCAATACAATGATCATCATTGCTTTGTATTTGTTATTGTTACTTTTAGCCATAATATCTTTATGATTTCCTTGCTACTAGTATGCGTTGTCACAAACTAACTATGGCTGGTGTTACAGCGTTCCTATTTGCAATATTACACCATCATATTTAAAAAAAAAAAGTCTTTCCTGTTTCTTAAGGGAACCAAGGAACCCTGCCAGATAAAAAGGAAAATATCATTGAACATGTGTTGTTGGTTGATGAAATGTTCCCTAATAATAACAATCGTAACCGGAACCATAATATTATAACATTTTGTTTACATTCATAAATCAACAATACTGAGTCATTCCCTACTTCTAACAACTGCTGTACGTAATCTATATTTCTATTTTTCAGGTGTAAAAAGATCAATTCAAATCAGGTATAATCAAGTGTGAGGGACTCAGAAATAACAAGTGAGTACGAAAATGCGAACCACCAATAAGAAAAAGTGCTTGAGAGTTGACGTGGCTGGAAGAGTGAAGGAAATTGACAAGATGCTGCACGACGGAGAGAGGGCATTGCGTTCTTAAGTCGAGACAGATAAACAAATATATAAATAAAAATGAGACTGCTAAGCGTCTTATACCAAAGCATTAACACCCTCCTCCTAGAGGGTGTAGTACACTACCCTCGTTCCCCCGGCCAGATTTAAGGCTCAAGTTCAAACAATCAACACTAAGAGGAAAGATAAAGTTCGACTGGACCAGGATGACTCATCAACATCCGAATTAAATAAAGTGCGTTTTCATTCAGTTAACAAAATAAATACAGGGGAAATTCGTTCTCAGAATGCTAAATTGTGCCACAATGGACCAAATATATTAATATTACTTTACTCGGGATAATAATTCATCAGGGAAATAATTCGCAACTGAAATGAGAAACATTTACGATTCGATTCTACCGAAGAAAATTCAATTGTCGAATCCTAAGTCATGATCAAGTGATAATAAAATATTCCCATGAATTCCTAAAGCCAAAGTTAGAGATAGGTTTTGATTACTCAGCGAGAAGTAAATTAGAAATGCCATGACCTAATCCGTTGGAAAAAAAAAATTTGTAACCGAATGAATACAGAAAATATATTTTCATAAAACATACAAAAAAAAGATAATCTTCAAACAAATAGTGAAAAAGTAGAATTCCGCATCAATCCACAAAAAATCAGATAATTTAAATCGGGGCTCTAGAAAAAAAAAGTTCAGCAAATCGAAACTTCATCAAATGAAAATAAATATCTGATATGCAACAATTATTGTAAAGAAATTGCATGAAGCCACATATACTTATCACAACACTAGAAAAACATTTTATTTATACAAAGGAAAAGACAGCAGTGTTATAACCTTTAAGGAGCATACATTCCAAATAGGAAAAAAAGGATTAAGTTCGTCCTCGGAGGAAAATCCCAAATCACAAGACACCCACAGAGAGCCCCAGTGCATGACAGCGCGTAGTCCCCTTTCCTTGAAGGCCGCGGGAGAGAGAACGTCCATCCTAGGCGCCTGCCAAGGTGAGTCATAATTCTCAAAGCCTCATTGATATGTACTGTAATATGCTATGTTACTTCACTGTCTTTCTCCGCTCTGCTAACGCGAAATCAGAGGAATTCATTTCTGGTGATAGAAATTCATTTCTCGATGTGGTTCGGATCCCACAAGAAGCTGTAGGTCCCGTTGCTAGGTAAAAACTTAGTTTCAGCACGTAAAAATATCTAATCCTTCGAGCCAGCCCTAGGAGGACTGTTTATCAGCTCAGTGGTCTGGTTAAACTAAGACATAATTAGTTTCACTGTCTGATATGGTTTCTGTTCCTTTCATGACATGGGGAAAGGTAAGGATCTGGTATCATTACGGCGTATGATTTTGTAATTTGTAGTACATTAATATAAATAGTTTTCCGTGTAACCAAGTGAATAATGTCAAGCTTGTCTTCTGGAGTGGTTCGTAAGCCGCGGCGTTCTTAGACCATGCAGAACAGTACGCGCTCTTGCAAACGTCTTAGGAAAGTCTCCGTGGTTTCTTTTCAGTACAAAGTTTGTCTTCGAATTCAAATTCTTTAAATACCACCGTTTTATACATTACTAAACAATGTAATATCCTGCTTCCCGATAAGTCGTGTAATGAAAATCTTTAACAACTTTCATTTGTGGATAAGTCAATGGTCTCAAAAAGTCTTTCGGAAGTATTCTTGAGCCTTAATGTGTAAGCCCAATTTTTAAATTCCGTCGACCGACAGTTCTAACTCACTAAAATATTCGATGATAAATTCCAAGCTTTCAAAAAGTTCAAACGATTTCTTTACTGTCATCTGCAACAAACAGCCCTAACATCTGTTACAAGTTTCAGCAACTCCAATTTCATTATCACCAGCCTCCTCTAGATGCATCAGAGCTAAGGTGAATGGAACTAATTACGAAAGAAGAGTACAAAGGTAACCGAAGTCCAACTTAATTTAGAAGGGGATTACAAACAAGAATAGCTAACAAAATGCAAAACATAAACTGAAAACTTTGGTGAAAGCATTAATTTTTATTATTTTTATTTTATCATCTTCATTTTTATTATTTTTATTTTCATTATTATTAGTTTTATTTCAATTTTTATTTTTGTTAATTTTATTT
Organism: Macrobrachium nipponense; assembly: GCF_015104395.2. Taxonomy (NCBI): domain Eukaryota; kingdom Metazoa; phylum Arthropoda; class Malacostraca; order Decapoda; family Palaemonidae; genus Macrobrachium; species Macrobrachium nipponense. The sequence goes on along the minus strand of NC_061090.1, from coordinate 51,239,774 downwards.
TAATTTTTATTATTAGTAGTTTTATTTCAATTTTTATTTCTATTAATTTTATTATATTTTTTATTTTTATTATGTGCTGTTAAGAGTAGACGATTCGAGAAGCATATTTGGCAATTTGTGTTTATTTTATAACGGAGACCATTACTATAAAACAATTTGTCGTCTTAACAATACAGACTAAAGTAAACCGCAATGAAAGCGCTATTGAACGACGATTGTAGATTCACGCTGCAACGAATAAATACGAAAGCAATATAAACATCATTGGAAAAAAAGAGTAAGTTACATATGTACTTTTAGAATGAATGAACCTTCTTTTAGAATTCAAATAAAAACAAATAACTTGGCTGGCACGACCAATTATAACAGGTAAATCAAAATGCATGGGCGATATAATAACACAGTACAGTTGCATAATTATTAAGACACATTTTACAACTGAGTACTTTATGCACGTGTTTCTAATACCAATTTCCAAAACTCCAAAGGTACTCAAATACCCCTTTGTAGTAGGTTTTGTCCAACTAAAGAAATGTAAAAAGTCAAGAATTGGGCCAAAACTAATTCCGCTTCGGGCAGGCAAAAAATGTTCAGTTCGTGATACTTGGCTACATGCGAACTTATATTTTCTGCACATTCACTGATTACATGGATGTTTTATGCGTCCTGGCCTGTGAAATGTTTTAATTGTGAAGTTTGTGTTAAATTTCTAAATTTTCATTTTCGATTCTTCAACAACCATTTGTTGTATTCTGCTATATGCGAATGTAGTTCCTCTGCGAATCCATGAGCCCAATCTTTCCTTCACTCACTGTCTCCCTCTCCCCCCAACCCTCCCTGACTCTTCGTTCTTTCTTCTCCCTAACACCCACTCTACTCTCTCTCACTTCCTTCCCTTCTTACCTTCTTACTCCCTCTCTGTAACCAGCCCCTTCCCCACCCTGCCCCCTTTAGTGCCATTGATGTTTAACTCCCACATTATTCTTTTCCAGGTAGTAAGTCATATGTACACTGAAATTACAATGATAAATTCGCAAAGTTATTTAATTACTAAGTCTATGGACAGAACCAGCCCCGTTTCATTGAAACCCTTCAAAACCCACCCCCCTTTGTTGCCCTTGGGTGCTAGTAACGTCTTAACCGCCCCCCACCCCCCCAACAGTGCTGATTTCTACCTGGCAAGTCATAGTTTGATTGTAACTTGGCTCACTTCGTTTCAGACTTATTCTGACACATGCATATATATATATATATATATATATATATATATATATATATATATATATATATATGAACAATATTGCATATGTCGCGGATGTACGTACGTATATACGAATGTAATTATGACTCCAGCAATCAGATTCATGTGAATTTCAACAACCTTTATGAACACGTATGTACATCCTACCGACACGTCATCCGCCATTTCATAATCTAGATGGGAGGTAAGGAAACCTTGCAAGTCCTGACGCACTTGTACATATCTCTTGCTTTTGCAATTTTAGGAAGAAGTCTGAAATGACTAAATATTCGTGTAAAAGATGAACATAAACTTTATCTTCAAGCTACAGAGCAAAAGCGTTCTAAGAACGAGTTAAATGATTCTTTCCTATTAATATTTACAAGAAAATGAATAGCCTGCAATACGTAAGTGAAAGAAAATCCCACTTCCTTTCTTTTTCGCGTCGCCAAAGGGAAGGGGAGCCTGTAGATGTGTGATATATATATATATACATACACACACACACACACACCACACACACACACATATATATATATATATATATATATATAGATATATATGATATATATATATATATATTATATATATATATAGCCAAGGCCATAGGAAAAATAAAAGAAGGAGTACCGAGCGCTTTCGTGTTATTTCAACACATTTTCGAGGTACAATGCTAAAAACACAGAGAACATCTAACAAAGTATACATAAAAAACTGAAAAAAATTGAAAAACAAGTATTCAAAGTCCGGTTAAAACCAGTACAGCAGGTACAGAACAGCTCAACACGGTGATTAACAAAAAGAAACAACCCTACACAAATCTCGTTAACAACAAATGGGTCCAGTTTATACATACCCTGGCTTACATTCATTAAGTCACTGTGATATTTAATAAAAGCAGATTCAATATATTCCTACGAGTTATATTATTACAATATAAAACAACTTTTGCCCCCTCCCAATGAATCATGTGATTAAAATGATTAATGTGTAAAAACAAAGCATTCGACATTTGTCCCGTTCTCACACTATATCTATATGTTGTTTAATTCTGGTGTCCGGTCCTTTCCCAGATTGTCCGATATAAAAACACTTGCAGTTCATGCAAGGAACCCCGTAAATGCAGCCCTGAGAAACTTTGGGAGAATTCCTTATTAGTATGTTTTTCAGTGTATTAGAGAATTTAAAAACAACATTAATGTTAAAATTCTTGCAAAAACTTGGAACCCTCCGTAAGAGGTCATTATATGGTAAAACGAGCACATTATCATTATTAAAAGCCATTCTCGTAGTTACAGAATAAAGTTTTTTGTTGTGCTTTTTGTAAAGCACTTTCAATAAAATATTTAGGGTATTTAAATTTTTCCGATATGTTGAAAATATTTTCAAATTCTTCCTGAAGAAATTCCGGGCTGCAGATACGTAAGGCTTGAAAATATGGAAGAAAAAGTAGCCTTCTTAACTTGATTGCTATGGTTAGAATAATAGTGAATGTATGAATTTACATTTGTAGGTTTTCTATACACTGAGTATTTGAAGTCATTTAGAGTTTTTCTGTAACATCCACTACACATGACTTTGTTAGTATATCTGAAGCCTTTTGTAATTTAGAAAAATTTGGTAATACATCTGGTGACAATCTTAATCTTGTTAAAGGTTTTATCTATGGTGTAAATTAATTCCCCTCCTATTCAAATGTACCATTAAGATTCTTAAAAGTGTACAAAAAGCTGAAAAACAATGACGAACTTCATTTTACGAAAGCTGATAAGTCTAACGCAGGTTATACTAAATAAGCAAGATTACAAAGATAAACTGTACTTACTGCTGAGTGATGTTAATAACTACTGACATCAAATCCATCTGAACGTGTGCTTTCTCATTTTAATAAGAAGGTTAAGAGTATCTTAAAAAATAATAAAGATTTGATTAAACTATTTGTAACAATATCTCCAACTTTACCTTACTTGCATGGTCTTGTTGAAACACATAAACCTGGTACCCCATTAGACCAATTATCAGCTCTGTTGGGTCATGTACTTAAAAGCTTTCAAAATGGCTGGTTTAGATTCTTTCACCTTTAGTAGGAAGCATTTCGAATCCTAATATTAAACATAATGTAGATCTGATAGAAAAACTAAATAGCACAACTATTAATTTTAAGTTTAAAAATTATTAGTTTTGATGTTGTATGCCTGTTTACAAAAGTACCCATAAATGACTTGCTTGAATATTTAGCTGAATTTTTAGATAATTATGATTTACCCTCGTCCACTCGTAATATTTTAGAACTGGTTAAACTCTGCATTTGTGATTCTGTTTTTACTTTTGATGACAAATTCTATACACAAAAATTTAGTATGTCAATGGGAAATCTTCTTTTGCCTGTTTTAAGTAATTTATAAATGAAGTTTTTTTCAAACCAAATTTTTACCTAATATTTTGCCTTATGGTGTTCTGTGGTTTAGATATGTAGATGATATTTTTTGCATATGGCCTCTAACCGAAAATGTAAATGAATTTCTCTTTAAACTGAACAATTTGGTACCTTCCATTAATTTTACTTGTGAGGAAGAACGTGATGGTTGTCTTTCATTTTTGGATGCAAATGTTCACCGTACTCTAAATGGCTTCAAATACTCAGTGTATAGAAAACCTACAGATGTAAATTCATACATTCACTATTATTCTAACCATAGCCATCAAGTTAAGAAGGCTACTTTTTCTTCCATGTTTTGAAGAGACTTACGTATCATCAGCCCGGAATTTTTTCAGGAAGAGTTTGAAAATATTTTCAACATATGGGAAAAATTAAAATACCCTAAATATTTTATTGAATGTCCTTTGCAAAAAGCACAAAAAAACTTTTTTATTCTGTAACTACGAGAATGGCTTTTAATAATGATAATGTGCTCGTTTTACCATATAATGACCTCTTACGGAGGGTTCCAAGTTTTTGCAAGAATTTTAACATTAATGTTGTTTTTAAATTCTCTAATACACTGAAAAACATACTAATAAGGAATTCTCCCAAAGTTTCTCAGGGCTGCATTTACGGGGTTCCTTGCATGAACTGCAAGTGTTTTTATATCGGACAATCTGGGAAAGGACCGGACACCAGAATTAAACAACATATAGATATAGTGTGAGAACGGGACAAATGTCGAATGCTTTGTTTTTACACATTAATCATTTTAATCACATGATTCATTGGGAGGGGGCAAAAGTTGTTTTATATTGTAATAATATAACTCGTAGGAATATATTGAATCTGCTTTTATTAAATATCACAGTGACTTAATGAATGTAAGCCAGGGTATGTATAAACTGGACCCATTTGTTGTTAACGAGATTTGTAGGGTTGTTTCTTTTTAATCACCTGTTGAGCTGTTCTGTACCTGCTGTACTGGTTTTAACCGGACTTTGAATACTTGTTTTTCAATTTTTTTCAGTTTTTTATGTAATATATATATATATATATATATATATATATATATATATATATATATATATATATATAATGTTGCTTACACGAGTTAAACCCAGCATAAAACTCAAAAGTAGCAGAGAATCTCTCTCTCTCTCTCTCTCTCTCTCTCTCTCTCTCTCTCTCTCTCTCTCTCAGCAGCAAGTCGCATGAGTGGGGTAACGATCCGTTTCCATTATTCCCGAGCCATACTCGACAAAGCTTAAGAGGACGAAAATAGTTCGAAGGACTTATAAATAAACCAGAGGATTTGATTTATCTGTAAATCGATTCAGGGTCATACCGCTAAATTTAGACTTAGAGTTCCAGAGTTTGTCGTTTATATCTACGCTTACGATGAAGAACTCAGCTGTTTACTCTAAACGCCTCAAGTCATAACAAACGTACTTTAAATTTATGAGGCAATTGCCATTAAGTCGAGATTTTTTTTTTTTTTTTTTGTCATAACTGTTTATGTTTCACAAGATAAGGCAAAGGCTTACGTGAGGTGTTTCAGGGTAAGACTACAGAGCGGAAAAACAAAGCTTGACATTTTACACACACACACATATATATATATATATATATATATATATATATATATATATAAGGTTAAGAATATTCTTTGAAATATAGGACTTACTTTATATATTTTGGCGTTTTTATGGGCTCCTTTTATATTAGATGGAACTCTGTTGTAACAGAACATAATTACCAGTCATATATAAGCCTTTTCCACTTAAAATGAGTGGTTCCATAAAATCAGCCAGTTCTAAATACGACTTTATGGATGAGGCTGCTAGCCCCGTGACGTCCGAACCACGTCGAGAGTGAACTTCTATCACCAGAGATACACATCTCTGACGCCTCAATGGAATGCCCGAGAATCGGACTCGCGGACATCGAGGTGGCAGGCCGACACCAAGCCGACCACGCCACTGAGGCGCTGGGTCGACAGATGGGCAGGATCGTACCGCGGACAATGTGATTCCAAGCCCTCTATTTCACCCCTTCACTGTTAAGGGTTAAAGAAAAATAAACGTGACTCGAGTATGCTTGGCAGATTAAAACCAATTCCTTGTCTGAGTGAGTGGAAGAAACGGAAATAGAAGTAAACAGTCGATGAATGGGGCATGGCCACCTGCCATTATTCATTTGGGAGTTCTTAATGTTTCAGTTATTAATTTTAATAAAGAATGCTTCAGTTATTCATTATAATTCACTGAGGTTAAATAGAGTAAGCAAATGAAAAATTGGGATTTCCTTCCTTATTCACTAAAAAGGAACGTATGAGCCACATTTGAAAATCAGAGCCCACCCAACACCCCCCCCCCCCCCAAAAAAAAAAAAACAATCAATGTTCTGTAAATACAAGGAAAGAATAGCAAAGACAGAAATACAAATAGTACAAAAACCCCTGCTAAACCTGTATTGCAAAACTATTTGAGAACCTATATATATATAGGATATATATATATATATATATATATATATATATTATATATATATATATATATATATATATATATATATATATATATATATATATATATATATATATATATATATATATATATATATATATAATAATATAATGTATATATACCAGATGGTTAATTGTCAAAAGAGTAATTAACCATCTGGTATTCTTGACCTTTTTGTTTACCTAATAGCTTTCTTTCCAACTGTATTTCATTCGTTCCTTGACGATGTCTTAGTAAAGACGAAAGCGCTTGAATTTCTGCCTATTATTTTCCTGTGGTATTCGCTTATTTAATAAAGTCACGTGCATTTTTTAGCATTATATATATATATATATATATATATATATATATATATATATATATATATATATTGTGTAGGAAGCCCACTAAAATTTGGAAAAAATTGAAAGTTTTTATTTAAGCTTTTGGAAAGAGGGAGAGAATGTACTCTCCGAAAGCTTAAATAAAACTTTCAATTTTTTCCAAACTTTAGTGGGCTTCCTACACAATATATATATATATATTATATATATATATATATTAGAACACGGATACAGTGTTTTAACTTTGCTATATTATATATATATATATATATATATATATATAATATGGTTTCTCAAATATTGTGTGTGTATGTTTTATTGTATTGGCGGGCAAACTAGTTTACTAACACCTAACTATTTATTTAACGGATATTCGTCCATACTCTTCTGGAGCTTTTGCGTTAAACCTTATTTAACTGTAAATTAAAAATCATTAGGAGATGGCGTATTCTTTTTTAATTAAACGAAATGTCATAGGATTCATGGTTGTGTTCGCTTGTTAAGGCTTGGACTGTGAATTGTCAGTCAACAGTCTGCGTGTCATCCATATTTGATATTTCATCGAGTTTTCTCTCGGGATGCATCCAAATCATCCAAATGTTAACTGTCGCTCTCATCTTTCTACTACTGCTACTGCTACTATTACCACCATTAACACTTGTAATTAATTAATTAATCGTTCAATATGTGTGTCTGTTTTGTAATAATATAATGATAATAACTGATGGTTCATTTTTGTTTCAAGTTAAGATACTAATGTTTACCGTTATCTTTAGCATTGACTCAAACACAAGGAATTGCAACATTCGATTCTGTCATTTTGAATCTCTCTCTCTCATTGGTTAGGTATATTGGTTTAAAATAGACCCGAGAAACGAAAAACAAATCTCACATTTGCTATTCTTGGCCTCTCGTCGCTTTTGTGGGAGTATGCGAGTCAGCAGCCTCAAGTCTCACTAACGACTTTTGAAAAGCGGCCGAAAACTAACCAAAGGTAGCAGCTACCCTCCCTTCACGGTCATGTTCTATCGGAAAACTGTGACGTCATTGATCTGTCCGTTCTATAGCAAAACTGTGACGTCATTGATCTGTCCGTTCTATAGCAAAACTGTGACGTCATTGATCTGGCCGTTCTATAGCAAAACTGTGACGTCATTGATCTGGCCGTTCTATAGCAAAACTGTGACGTCATTGATCTGTCTGTTCTATAGCAAAACTGTGACGTCATTGATCTGTCCGTTCTATAGCAAAACTGTGACGTCATTGATCTGTCCGTTCTATAGCAAAACAATGACGTCATTGATCTGACCGTTCTATCGCAAAACTGTGACGTCATTGATCTGGCCGTTCTATAGCAAAACTGTGACGTCATTGATCTGTCTGTTCTATAGCAAAACTGTGACGTCATTGATCTGGCCGTTCTATAGCAAAACTGTGACGTCATTGATCTGGCCGTTCTAACGCAAAACTGTGACGTCATTGATCTGGCCGTTCTAACGCAAAACTGTGACGTCATTGATCTGGCCGTTCTATCGCAAAACTGTGACGTCATTAATCTGGCCGTTCTATCGCAAAACTGTGACGTCATTAATCTGGCCGTTCTATCGCAAAACTGTGACGTCATTGATCTGGCCGTTCTATCGCAAAACTGTGACGCCACTGTTCTGGCCGTGTACTGAATAAAGCCATTTCATTTCAGTGCAAATTTTAGACGGTTTATGTCTAATATGGAATAAAAATTTTGACCCAAGGCCAAGCGCTGCGACCTGAGGTCATTCAACGTTGAGAGGGCAATTGGGAGTAGAAAGGTTTGAAAGGCGTAACAGGGGGAAAACCTCAAAGCAGCTGCCCTATAAACCAATTGTCAGGAGAAGGCAGAGAGCAAGATGGAAGAAAGGGAATATCAATTTAGATACAGTAAAAGGAATGAAAGGGGTTGCAGCTAGGGGTCGAAGGGACGTTGCCAAGAAACTTAATTAAGGCCTACAATGCACCGCGTGAGGTGCACTGACGACACTAGTCCCCTACGGGATGGACCGGTGATCGTACCATGATTTACTGTCCATTCTAGCTGTGGGAGACGTGCTTCAACTGATCATAACAAATGCTTACAATACATAGAATACAGAGACCATGAATACAACGAAGCTGTAACATGTATTGGAACCAACCAAATCATGCTTGCACGAGGCTAACATAAATTCCTGGGCGCGGACCGTTAAAGAGATTCAACACCTGGACTGCCAAAAATAACACATTACTAAAAGATTCCAGGTGTATTTCAGGAGCAAGGACTTCGAGCACGGTAGCGAATGTCATCACATATTACATAAAGGAGAGCTGACGCATCACGAACATATTTTTGAAGACGACATAAATTTCATCAACTTTGTTGCTATTATTGTTATTCAATAAGTACACGCACTCGAATACAGCTAACTTAAAAGGCCATTAACTTGTTATGCAAGCTTCCGCAAATACAATATTCACACGTAAAGAGATAAACAGTCTGAAGAGGACAGTGGAGAGAGGAAAAAATTATATTACATAATAAGGGCATTTCATTTTACGGAAACAAATATTGGATATTTTCCGTTCTAAGAAACACGACAGATGAGTGGATGAAAAGAAAAAAAAAAAAAGAGGATTTGAGGGCTACCGGTAAACCTGTGAAAGACAAGGGCGGTACTCAATCTTGAAATTGTACTTGTCAGAAATCAAGTCACGCAAAAGTGCCAGGCTGATATGTAAATTAACAAAGGTGTCTCCTACGCTAAACTTAGAGAACAGTTAAACGAGCGTACAACACCTAAACAAGTCACCTAACCAGTGAGTGTTCAACCACAGCCACAGGGAAATCGTTTGACATGAGCACTTGCACACTGAACTTGACCAAAGCCTGTTTACCCTTGTCCATATGCTTCAGCTCACATTCAGAACTATGCCAAAAACATATCCTTTGAATTGAACCTTACCTATAGGGTGAAGAGGAGTCAGGTTCGTTCAGGAAGATACAAACAGGAGGGAGAAAGGTGTGGAGTGAAATTGATCAAATGAGGAAGGCGAGTGCTTGACGGGGGGATGGGAGGGGCACAAGTGACGAGGTCTCCTATTCGTCGAGGAGAATCCTATCATAAATATAGAGCGATACCGAGAACGGGCAATTTGCTAAAAATAGAATCGCTTCTTTTTCCATGCATATAATTGTCAGGTTCGGTGGAACGAAGTGCGGCCTTTCGTGGAAGAACTTCCGAATGACCTTCATTGCCTTCATGTTATTTTCCTTCTTATTAATAATAATAATAATAATAATAATAATAAATAATAATAATAATAATAATAATAATAACAAGCTCTGGAATAAGACTAGCAGAGGTTAATATCAGGAGAGGGATCTTCCAGGGCGACTCACTGTCCCCACTACTCTTCGTAGTAGCCATGATTCCCATGACAAAAGTACTACAGAAGATGGATGCCGGGTACCAACTCAAGAAAAGAGGCAACAGAATCAACCTCTTGATGTTCATGGACGACATCAAGCTGTATGGTAATGAGCATCAAGGAAATAGATACCCTAATCCAGACTGTAAGGATTGTATCTGGGGACATCAGGATGGAGTTGGAATAGAAAAATGCGCCTTAGTCAACATACAAAAAGGCTAAAGTAACGAGAACTGAAGGGATAAAGCTACCAGATGGAGCAACATCAAACACATAGATGAGACAGGATACAAATATCTGGGAATAATGGAAGGTAGGAGATATAAAACACCAAGAGATGAAGGACACGATCAGGAAAGAATATATGCAGAGACTCAAGGCGATACTCAAGTCAAAACTCAACGCCGGAAATATGATAAAAGCCATAAACACATGGGCAGTGCCAGTAATCAGATACAGCGCAGGAATAGTGGAATGGACGAAGGCAGAACAAACTCCGCAGCATAGATCAGGAAACCAGGAAACTATGACAATACACAAAGCACTACACCCAAGAGCAATACGGACAGACTATACATAACACGAAAGGAAGGAGGGAGAGGACTACTAAGTATAGAGGACTGCGTCAACATCGAAAACAGAGCACTGGGGCAATATCTGAAAACCAGTGAAGACGAGTGGCTAAAGAGTGCATGGGAAGAAGGACTAATAAAAGCAGACGAAGACCCAGAAATATACAGAGACAGAGCAAAGACAGAAAGAACAGAGGACTGGCACAACAAACCAATGCACGGACAATACATGAGACAGACTAAAGAACTAGCCAGCGATGACAATTGGCAATGGCTACAGAGGGGAGAGCTAAAGAAGGAAACTGAAGGAATGATAACAGCGGCACAAGATCAGGCCCTAAGGACCAGATATGTTCAAAGTACGATAGACGGAAATAACATCTCTCCATATGTAGGAAGTGCAATACTAAAAGTGAAACCATAAACCACATAGCAAGTGAATGCCCGGCACTTGCACAGAACCAGTACAAAAAGAGGCATGATTCAGTGGCAAAAGCCCTCCACTGGAGCCTGTGCAAGAAACATCAGCTACCTTGCAGTAATAAGTGGTACGAGCACCAACCTGAAGGAGTGATCAGAAAACGATCAGGCAAAGATCCTCTGGGCTATGGTATCAGAACGGATAGGGTGATACGTGCAAACAGACCAGACGTGACGTTGATTGACAAAGTCAAGAAGAAAGTATCACTCATTGATGTCGCAATACCATGGGACACCAGAGTTGAAGAGAAAGAGAGGGAAACATTGATAAGTATCAAGATCTGAAATAGAAATAAGAAGGATATGGGATATGCCAGTGGAAATCGTACCCATAATCATAGGAGCACTAGGCACGATCCCAAGATGCCTGAAAAGGAATCTAGAAAAACTAGAGGCTGAAGTAGCTCCAGGACTCATGCAGAAGAGTGTGATCCTAGAAACGGCACACATAGTAAGAAGAGTGATGGACTCCTAAGGTAGGCAGGATGCAACCCGGAACCCCACACTATAAATACCACCCAGTCGAATTGGAGGACTGTGATAGAAAAAAAAAAAAAAAAAAAAAAAAAAAAATAATAATAATAATAATAATAATAATAATAATAATAATAACTTGCGTAAAATAGACATATACTTAAGTTGCACCATTTTCCGATTTAGGGCACACGCTGCTTCTGTCCTATATAACGACCTAAACGTAGAGTTATTGTTAATATTTTAAAATACCATTGCACACATGAACAATCATGTACACGAGCAATTATAATTTTCCTTACAGAAAAAGTTATGGTGTCCTTTTCTGACATATTCATTTTAATTGCTGATTTACGATTCTAAAAAATTTAAAAGAATGGAGAAAGTAAAAAGCTAAAAAGTGGGTGCACCCAGAGGTCGAAGGAAGGCTGCAAACCTTCGGCAATTCCTGCAGTGCGCCACGTGCGAAGCACTGACGGCAATAACCCTTTTATTTATCTAAGCGATCATTCCCCACTTTTACAGTGAGATTCAAATGGCAATGTGACTAATATTTGTTTGTTCGTTTGTATGGTGTTTTGACGTTGCATGGAACCAGTGGTTATTCAGCAACGGGACCAACGGCTTTACGTGACTTCCGAACCACGTCGAGAGTGAACTTCTATCACCAGAACTACACATCTCTAACCCCTTAATGGAATGCCCGAGAATCGGACTCGCGGCCACCGAGGTGGCAGGGCAAGGCCTTACCGATCACGCCACTGAGGAAGGTGACTCATGCACGAGGGGCCATCTCAATCATTAATTTACTTTTTTTATCCTCTTGAGTACCTTTGTGATAATGACTACCACACACAAAACATACACACAGAGGTGAATATCTACTCAATATCTCCCACAAAATAAGTGAGTAATCTTGAGTCACCACTTCCAGTGTTACCTATTTTGCACTCACTGACAAAACACTTAGGCATATTATACACATTCAAATGTGTCAACCTGCAAATGACGATTCAATGCTTTCCTTTGTATGCACTGAAATATACTAGGCCAAACAAACACGCATACACAAACGCGTGTGAATCTATATATACACTCACAAATGCATACCACTCAAGTCCCACAGTACTCTTTCAATCTAATCTGCCGATAGGCTGTGTTCTATTTTGAAAGGCCACAATCGACAAACTCCAAGTGCACAAGCACTTAAGCAAACCATCGCCTGACGAGTTGGCCTTGGCAATGATACCCTCCCGTCCGCACCCCGTGAGCCCCTCCCCTACCCCCCCTCTCTCATTTTCTTCCTCTTCCCCGTCTAAGCCCTCCCCCGCCACCCACCCCTTTCTCATTGCTGCCCTCCCCGATATTGGATTCCTTTTTCGTAAGTACGCTCGTATTTTTAAGCCCTTCTCTTCCAGCAGTAGAATGATTTGTTTTCTTCCTTTTCCACTTGGGGGTCGATGAAGATGATTCACCGTCTCGCAAGAGGGAGACGATTGGAAGTCTGACAGCCGATTCGTTCATTCATCTTCGACTTTGGATTGATCGTTTTGCTCTCCTACATTATTACAACAACAACTACACACCGGCGTTATATTACAGTACAACTACACTCGGGCGTTATATTACAGTATCTATTACCATTAACAATACGCGGCTATCGGTTACCGAGCGGTGATTCATAGGCTTTGATGGTCATGTTCTAAGGACCCGAAGCAATGACAGCACCATACGAAGAGTTCGATTCTCCACTCTGCCAACTTGGAATCAGAGGAATTTATTTCCGGTGATCAGAGATTCATTTCTCGATATAATGTGGTTCAAATCCCATAATAAGCAATAAGCTGTAGGTCCCGTTGCTAGGTAACCAATTGTTTCCTAGCCACGCAAAAATATCTGATCTTCTGGGCCAGCCCTAGGAGAGCTGGTAATCAGCTCATTGGTCTGGTCAGACTAAGATATACTTAACCATACGAAAAAACACAAAAGCTACCGAATGAGCTGCAACACGCACCTACTCTGAAAGTCCCTCAAGTAGCACATCGAAACCCCATGCAAGGACTACCTCATCCCATAGGCCAGGCCCGGGCGCATATTCCCGAACTGTAATCTAGTACTGGGATCTTCCATGAAGAAAGCGGGAAGCCATATCTTAAAAATTAATCATAGAATCTTCTTGAAAGTAATCTACTTATGTTTCCCATATCCAAATTACATTAACATTATTTCTGTATACTAAGCTAACCTAAGCTTGGCTAAAAAACTCGGGGCTGGCGCAATCTCTTGAATTTGCGGCCGGTCACACGAACTAGCTCCTTACCTCTGAATTGCACGCTATTTTAGAACTTCCTGGACTGAAGGTTCTTCCATCCTAGCACTTCTGTCATCTTCTCAGCCCAGAACTTTTATGGTCCTTTTCTCTTCACTTCTCCCAAGACATTCGAATTCTACTCCCTTTTTTACCTAACTACCTAGTTGCATTCTCTATATAATAATAATAATAATAATAATAATAATAATAATAATAATAATAATATATGAACTGTTCCTACTGAAAAATTATACAAACCTTAACCATTTTGATGTCTCATCTCAGTAGCGAATGAAGCGCAGAAATCACACAATGATTATACATAAGCGAACTATAGCATTCGCATTATTATCAACAATTTAAAAAGGAGAGGTTAGACTTAACAGGTGTATTCTAAAAGCCAAAATTCTAAAACGTAACAGGTGTATTCTAAAAGGCAAAATTCCATTTAGTATTCTAAGACGCAACAGGTGTATTCTAAAAGCCAAAATTCCATTTAGTAATCTAAGACGTAACAGGTGTATTCTGAGAGCCAAAATTCCATTTAGTATTCTAAGACGTAACATGTGTACTGCAAAAGGCCAAATTCGAGTTAGTAATCTAAGACGCAACAGGTGTATTGTAAAAGGCAACATTCCAGTTAGTAATCTAAAATATAATTAAAAATATCTTGAAATAAACGAAACTGCACTAGCTTTGTAGTTAGCATTAATTTTTTATTCACGAGCCCTGTACAATGATGTTTCCAGGGGATAATAATGACTAAAATATCAATAAAAAAAAATTGTTCCTTAATACATGCGAGAGCTCTAATCTGTGAAAGCTCGTTAAGCAAGTTACGAGTCTTTATTTGCTTGACCGAGTTAAGTGTGTGCACAATCATTAAAGTAATTAACCTTCAATTTCTTCAAAGTAAAGTTATCATGCAAAATAAATTGGTCGCGTTTTCTAGAGCGGACACTTTCTGACATTTGATCGCTCATTCATGACAGCATGTCTTTGACAATCTTGAAAAAAAAATCTTTACCCAAGTTTCACATAATTTCTTTAAAAAAAGAAAGCTGCATTTCCAATAATTTTTTTTAATGAAAATGACTGACCTGTGAAAACCTTATCCAAGGTCTCGTTTATTAAACAATCATCAGACTTGAAAAACGCATTTCCACAAGAATAATTTATATCCTCATTTACTACAGGAACTCCATACAACCAATAGTACCGTCATCTGCTCTGTTAGTTTGTTTGTTTGTTTGTATGGTGCTTTTGCGTTGCATGGAACCAGTGGTTATTCAGCAACGGGACCAACGGCTTTACGTGACTTCCGAACCACGTCGAGAGTGAACTTCTATCACCAGAAGTACACATCTCTCACTCCTCAATGGATTGGCCGAGAATCGAACCAGCGACCACCAAGGTGGGACGCCAACACCATACCAACCACGTCACTGAGGCGCTTGCTCTGTTAGTGAACTGCATCAAAATCACCTACCATAACTACCAACTGACAGGCAGGGATTCACCCTCCCAAAACAATGTTTTTCTTTTTCTAATTTCTTTGTAATATAGTACAATTATTATCACAATTTCCTGCTACCTGACTTGCAAGAGTTACCCCTTTCTTAGCTCTTCATCTTTCATCCACTCCAGAGACAATCCTTAGTTTTTAATATTATTGCAAACACACGGACGCACAAACACTACCCTTCCACGTTTCTCCCACAAAGCCCTACAACATCCTTCTTATACAAATCAGCGATCCTTTTCCTGTCTTCTAAACAACACGCATTCCCAAGCATGCAACATGAAGCGAATTTCCAATGCATTGCTTTCGTTCCCTTCAGATGAAAAAGAAAACTACTGCCTCGTCCATAATTGTGACCAAAAAACCATAAGGTATATTGAAATACTTAATACCTCCCGCAATTGAGGTTTACCTTAAAAACACGAAGTATGTTGGTATCTCGTTTTTTTATTTTGTCTTTTTGGTAAAAAAAAAAAATCCCAGTAACGGCAATTTTCTCATGATGAAATTCATGGCTGCAGACACGCAAGGCTCGGCGAATAGCGGCTGTAACTGACCTGTCAATGCTGGTTATGTTTTCCGCCTGTGGATGGAATCCCTCGGTGCACACGATGGTGTCGGCTGGTTGCTAAATTTAACGACCTTATTACATTCCACCTTCATAATATCCAAGTAATTATGAATAAAACTTCGGTCAACTTTATGCTGAATCAAGAAACCTGTTCATGAAGTTAAGAAAATTATACAACAAAATAATCCGTTCATAGAGTATTGAAGTTAAAAAAAAATCTTTTATCAGATTAAGTTCTAATAAATGGTTGTAGGAGTTCAATTAGGTGAAAATGAAACTGCCATAAACTTTCTTATCAGTGCCTCAACTCTATTAACTCTTCCCAATATGTTGTTACCAGATTATCCTGATGAATGCTGAAAATAAAACGCAATTTTCGTATCACGAATTTAAAGGAAATTCTATGAAAACGACGAAATTTAAATATTGCTATTAAACCATATGGATAACGTCGCAAAACGTGTTTATTCCATAATTAGATTTTTATCACTGTTATTTCTAAGAAAATAAACGTATCACTACCACATAAATCCGCAGCGAATCTCCCTGCAATATATATTATATATATATATATATATATATATATATATATATATATATATATATATATATATATATATAAGTCATATCACATTACCGTGATTCATATACATATATCGAGCTACAATGTCCTTTAATATCTAATTCGCTCTACCTCGGAATTAATATATTTTCATATATGCTTAACCGAAGGGGAATTTTTTCTCAATAATAGATTTACCTGTACTTGGGCGCGAACGCAGGTACATTAAAATCCAGGAACGTCAGGGAAGCTATACCACCCCACCACCGCCCAAGTACAGGTAAATCTATTATCGAGAAAAAATTCCCCTTCGGTTAAGCATATATAAAAATATATTAATTCCGAGGTAGAGCGAATTAGATATTAAAGGACATTGTAGCTCGATATATGTATATGAATCACGGTAATGTGATATGACTTATGCAAATGCTACGTGTTGTCAAAAGCGCTACTTACACTACCGGAGTCGAGGCGGGTTGATGTTGTCTCCAAACCAACGAATACTTCAGCGCGAGAAAGTATTTGAGGTGAGAGACGGCATATACCTTTAAGCCTCTCGCGGTGGTGGGGTGGTATAGCTTCCCTGACGTTCCTGGATTTTAATGTACCTGCGTTCGCGCCTAAGTACAGGTAAATCTATTATATATTATATGGAGAGAGAGAGAGAGAGAGAGAGAGAGAGAGAGAGAGAGAGAGAGATCTTCCTCCCAAAATGCCACACCAGCCTACAAGTCCACAGGGAGTACACATTTCTTAATTTACAACTGCCCACTGCAGATTATCTAAATCTAACCATAACCAAACACTTAATTACAGAAGAATAAGATTGACAGACAATTACAGGAGGACAAATAAAGACATGTCTTTGCTATATCCATCCATCTGGAACGCCTCAATGGCGTGGTCGGTTTGATCTTGGCCCGCCACCTCGGTGGCCGCGAGTTCAATTCTCGGGCATTCCATTGAGGGGTGAGAGATGTGTATTTCTGGTAATACAAGTTCACTCTCGACGTGGTTCGGAAGTCACGTAAAAACGTTGGTCCCGTTGCTGAATAACCACTGGTTCCATGCAACGTAAAAAATCATACAAACAAACAAACAAACAATATATCCATCTGGCTAC
This sequence comes from Macrobrachium nipponense, assembly GCF_015104395.2. Taxonomy (NCBI): domain Eukaryota; kingdom Metazoa; phylum Arthropoda; class Malacostraca; order Decapoda; family Palaemonidae; genus Macrobrachium; species Macrobrachium nipponense. The sequence goes on along the minus strand of NC_061090.1, from coordinate 51,222,205 downwards.
TGTGCGAGGAACTTACAGTCAAGTTCAAACCATTTATTGTGTCATTTGTTACAGAATGTTAATAAACCACTTTCAAATTAAAAGAATATAAAAAATAATAAAAGTAGCAATAGTAAAAAATAAAAAATCATACATTTGTAACCAGTTTTATTCTCCATGTCAACTTTCTTGATTAACCACAAGGACTTTGAATTCTCTCGAAATACTTACTGCTTATATGAAGGGAGCTCGACTGGTATAATTGGTATAAAAGTTATTTTCTCAATATTCATTGCGCGTTTATTAACTAAAGAACGAACACCCGATAACCTTAGCCCGAGAGAGACCACAGAATAGAAAGAATATATACATTATAAAATAAAACGAATCTCAGTGCCTCAATACATCAAACGGAAGGAAAGTAATACAGTGGAATTAAATGAATAGATAATTAAATAAAAAGTTATCCCATTAACCTTGGGAACTGGACTTCAAGAATGCAGAACTTCCTGGTACTTAAACGGGATATTTTACGGATATCTTTTGAAACATCGGTTCTTCGGTGACAACCGTACATAAGAGCAACTTCAAGTATCATCTTATGAAACGACGAAGCAGATAACAGAAGAGGGGGTAGACAATAACACATTCCAGTCAATTTAGCAAAATCCATCTAAACGGAAGAAATGTTAAACAACTAGAACTCTAAAGTACAAAACAAAACAAAAATGGACTGAGGGTTTAACAATTCTCTGCCTTTCAAAATATGATTCAGCCTTAACATAAGAGGAGAATTTGGGTCTCAGGAGCTAACAGTTCTGACCTATGTCAAGTCGTACACGACCTTGCCAAGCAGTTGGGACACCAACAAATTTATAAACACATTCTTATATCTAGAACTAACTCTGTTATAACTTTCCTATTTGAGTGTTATATCTAATATATTTGAATAACGACGTAGATTCCCCAGATGCTACAGAATTTCGCTCCTAAAATTAGAAGCTCCAGGTAATCATCTATCGATTCGAACGAGAAATTCCTGCTGGATTGATTAAAAGATTTTCGGTGAGGCAACACGCTTTATTGGCCAAAAACCAAGGGATGAGAGTATTAGCGATGAATCAAGCTGACTGCAGGAGCAGATATTCGCGTGCAGAAAAATTTTATTACTGACAAAATTATAATCATTATTATTACCACGACTGTTGTTGCCTCAGAAAACGGTACGCCATTGCTTCCGGCTTGGAAGGAGAAGCAGATTTATTTCATGTATCTATTTTTTTTATATAATTTGGTAAATAGATTCCCAAGCTATTCTGGCTGGAGAAGTCTCACTGATGCGAAACGTTATAAGTTAGATAACAGGAAAAGAAGGGTTACCGGCTTAATTCCCAGAGAAGTGACCACAACTTGCATTCTTGAACAGTGGATGATTATAAGAGCCAGGGAGAACAGAGGCGGGAAGAGATTTCCAAAGGTTGGCGGCAGAAGGAAATGAACAGCCGTCAGACACTGCATATATCTTGTAGGTTTTAATTGGGTTTCAAACAAGCCATGGAATTCTCTTACACAAAAGAGAATAATGGATGAAGACGATATTGACAGCTGTCACGCTTTAAATAGCGCGTTTGAGAGAGAGAGAGAGAGAGAGAGAGAGAGAGAGAGAGAGATGTTTTTGTGTATTCTGCTGGAACGAAAACATTTTAATGAGCTGTGTTTCCAGACAAGTCTCGGCAATGATGACAGGTGATGAATGTGCGTAGATAAGCCTCGTTAAGCCTGTAAACACGTGACTCTGTGTTTCTTACACGTTGCCTAGTTTAATAACTAGCTATAGTAGATTCACATCATCCGTACATTTGACGTCTAGGCCAGTCCCGTATGACACTCCTGATTGGCTGTTGATAAGCCAATCACTGGGCTGGAAACTCTCAGTCTCTCGAGAGAGTTCACGGGGCAGGATGTACGTTCCACCTCTCCTGAGGAATACATTTGAAAGACGTATCCCTCAGGAGAGGTGGAACATAGATCCTGTCCATGTGGACTCTCGAGATAAATATCATATAACAACAATTTCACATTAAGCTATTACAGAGTATAATACCCTCACTTGACTGAATTACTCCATAATGCATTAGAGGGCAACTGCAGAAAATTATACATTTTGAATTTAAATTTTGTGATGTGTCAGTACTCTGCAACCAGAGTAACAGATGGATATATTGTTTGTTTGTTTGCAGGTAACACCAAAGCTCACACGCATGTGCAAAATAAAAGTTCTTTGCTGCATATTCTTTGATAACATTTAAAAGTAATTTACATGATAAATAGGGCTCTGCACATGCCTGTATTAATAAAAATAATCATCGTTTTCTTGTGATGAACATATTCCAATAACATCTACAGTCAAAACTAAATGTCTGTCAACAAGGATCAACATGGGAACATTGAAAAGCAAAACCAACATTCCGTAACTATATTGTCCTCTGCGATAGCATCGTCAACGATAATCACCGCGAAAGTCTTAACACAAATAGTATTCTGACTGTTCAATGATTGTTTCTCATTACCAGTGCATTGGTTCACTTTAGCGTTTTCATTTGTATCGTCACGACGAAAAATGACGAGAAATCTAACCATAATGGCCGATGAGAGGGGTTTAACCACTGAACAGTGGCAAACCTTAATGAATTGAGAGCGTAGGTCTACAAAGAAAACACTTCTGGTTGGTCTTGGGTCACTGAAATGGCGTATAGGACATAACTTCACAAAAAAAGAAAGCCCCCCACTGCGGGCTTAATACCAACGTGCATTAGAATAAGGGGCTGCGTAATCTTGAAGATATGCAGTGGCTGAAACCTACCAAAGAAGCTGATCGGAGGTAATGTTGGGACATCTGTAACAAGAACGGAGTTATAGCTTTTAGGATTGCACAAATTAGCGGTCCCGAAAGGTCTCCACAGGACTAAAAAGCCGGAGAACTTTTACTAAATTGCTCAAGAAACGCACAGAGTCATGACGGACTGTGGGGAGAATTCGTGGCGTCTGGTGAGAATGCCAGTGGACGGGAAAGCCCTTGGCAGGGCATGTCTACTGCGACGGCTACAATGCCAGTGGACGGGCAAGCCCTTGGCAGGGCACGTCTACTGCGACGGCTACAATGCCAGTGGACGGGAAAGCCCTTGGCAGGGCACGTCTACTGCGACGGCTACAATGCCAGTGGACGGGAAAGCCCTTGGCAGTGGAAAGCCCTCATTATACTGCAACGGCCACAGTGCCAGTGGACGGGAAAGCCCTTAGCAGGGAGCGTCCACTTCAACGGCTACAATGCCAGGTATGAGGCCTTTGGATTAAATACAGTAATTGGAAGTGGACAGGGTCACTGGAATAGGTAAATAAGTCAATGGGTTAGGCATCTGGCCTTAGGAATTTAAAAAAAATACTCTTGGTGGTACCTAGGGCCATTAGAAATGGCAATAAGTCTACAGACTAAGCATAACCTTTGACCTAGATAAATAGTCACCTTGAGAAGATTGGCCAGTGGCATGGGTCAACTGATGGGTGTGTTATTGATGGCCAAGGCCACTGGAACAAGTCGAAGGTAAGTGGATTGCGCTCTAAGCCTTTAGGGCTTTGGATTTAATGTAAAGGCACTTGGAGTGGCAAAGGCTACTAACATACGTAGAGGGCCAATAGGGTGGTTACTGGGCCTTTGGATTGGGCACAAAACATATGCCTTAAGGACATGTGAGCCGGTTCGGAGTCGGCAAGGTGCGTTTGGATCGGGTCCATGGTGTTTATAAAGCCTGAACATACTCGTATACCTAATAGGGGAGTGGAAGCAAAATGTAGTATCTAATTGGGCAGGCAATTTGTGGTTAACAAATCTTCCCCTCACGTATATTTTTATAGTTCACGAACGGAATTGTAAGACACACATTTACACAGAAGCGTGTGTTTGTTTAACCAGAGAGAGAGAGAGAGAGAGAGAGAGAGAGAGAGAGAGGAGAGGGAGATAGGAGAGCGAGAGAGAGAGAAGAGAGAGAGAGAGAGAGAGAGAAGAGAGAGAGGAGAGAGAGAGAGAGCATGCAGTAGCAATTTAATCCAACAGCTAAAGTAGCACTCTCCCAATCGATAACGAGCTCCTCCCCAATCCCCCCTCCATTTCCTCCTCCTCTCTCTCTCTCTGTCTCTGTCTCTGTCTCTGTCTCTCTCTTTAGCGTCATGCAACTGGCGCCCTCACCCTATCTTTCTTTACCTACCTACCAACCTCCCTACCTTCGGCGTCATGCAACCGACGTGCTCTCTCTCTCTCTCTCTCTCTCTCTCTCTCTCTCTCTCTCTCTGTCCGCTTGCACCAGTACCACTCCCCAATATACAGGGTAAACGTTCACCTCTTTCGCACTCGTAATCATGAAAAAGATGATGACCCAATGACCTAGTTGCCGGGAATACCCGAACTCCCCCATAGCAAAACAAAGGAAAAAATCCTACGGCAATTGTTCTCTTATTCTCTTTGTTTAACAGATATCGTGAGTAGTCTACTGTAGGTAAACCTTCCATAGCAACAATGTTTATGATAACTTTTATAATATAATGACATTCGCCATAAAAATAACAGAAAATGCCTAGCTGGACATCATTTCCTAGAACAATCACAACATAGTAACGATAATAATGTGTGATAAAAATCCACAATTATATGGTAAACTATATTACTTTCGAACACTTGACTGGTGTCTCCCATCAGTATTTACGGTTTTCTTACGTAAGTACTGATGAAGAACACCCTTCAAGGTTCGAAGTCTTCGCTTTTATATAGTTTACAATTACAACTGTGAATTTTTATTACGCAAATTTTTTTCACCAAATTTTGGGATTACCCAGCAATAATCAATAATAATAATTGGGAAAAACTCTCTATCGCGAGAATATATATAATTTAAGAGGTCCACAATAATAAAGAAATGTTCGAGTTCGTGTATAATTTAAAAACCCTTTACAGAGGTTTGTAAATTATACACAAACTCGTAACATTTTTTTATTATTGTGGACCTCTTAGACTTATAATAATAACAACAACAACAACAACAACAACAATAATAATAATAATAATAATAATAAATTATTAACTTACGAGACAAAGGTCTCGTACACGACACTTGACACGCACGGAGTAAGGTGTGGCGGGGCTCCCTCTCGGGAATCTTGTCTTGTATTGAAGTATCTGCACGTGTTGCAGTAGATTGCAAGTGGCGAATATGGGCGATTATTTCCTCCTTTCATTTACGGAATATTCCTGTTTACCATTCTTGACCAATTTCTTTCTTTCTAATTCCACCTGCTTCAGAAGAATAGAATATAGAATTTAGGCCAAAGGCTAAGCGCTGGGACCTATGAGCTCAATCAGAGCTGAAACGGTTGAGGGCAGTAAGATGGAAGAAAGAGAATATCGACAGAGGTACAGTAAAAAGGAATGAAAGGAGTTGCAGCTAGGGGCCGAAGGGACAATGCAAAGAACCTTAAGTAATATCAGCCTACAGTGCACCGCATGGGGTGCACTGACGGCACTACTATCTACCCTTGCAGGGTTTACCAGTGTAAACGCGATATGCTTCAAGATTATATATATATTATATATTATATATATATACTCTATAATATATATAGATATAATATTAATATATATTATATATTATATATATATATATATTCGTGTCCTCAATGTACCCATGGCCATAATGCAAATAAGTACGCAAGATGGAGGTGACTTGGCTCGATCCCCCGGAAAGTCCGTAACGTCCCAAAAGATGGCATCTGTCGTCGTCCAGCACAGGGCCAGACTCTCATGTAGAACGAGAGTGCCATGTTCCAAGCCTCGAAATGATAAGCATTTTAAAGTGTGTGTGTGTGTGGGGGGAAGGAGAGAGAGAGAGGAGAGGAAGAGAGATTGAGAAGAGAGAGAGAGAGCGAGAGAGAAAAGAAGAGAGATAGAGAGAGTAGAGGGGGATGACTAACGATACGGCCCTGTTAACAATCCTAGGTATACAAATCTCGCGTTGACAACTTGATATGCAAACCGAGATAGTTTGTTAATGCACAGACAAAATTTTTTGGCCTCATCAACTGGGATCTGACGGTTGCCAAGAGTCAAGGTAAATCTTCGATCCACCGTTTTTTTATAACGCGCAAAATTTTCAAAGGTACGTCTAATGCCTCCTTGACGATAATACACAATTACAGACCTATGTAAATTATCCGCCACTCATGTCACTGACTAAAACAATGAATATTTAGTAACTAAAAATATTGACGCTCACTTCAGTAACAAATCAACATAATCTAAGACTTCGTAGATGACACAACACCGAAAATGGATGGTGGCAATAATAAAAGAATAAGGGGGGACTAATTTCAGTTTAATTACGTGTCTGAACAATTTGGATATGGCTTCCGATACTTAGAAAAATACACGAGAAACTCGATCACTCAAAAAGAAGAAGAAGAAGAAGAAGAAGAAGTCTTGCCAAGCTCAGCAGGCAAACCATCCCAGGCAAGATTCCTCAATTCGTCTCAAGAATACAAAAGGCACGTTCGGCACTGCCAACAACGAGAGCTAACACAAGATATCTTGACTCCTCCATCTAGCAATCGATACGTAACAGTTTTTTAACGTTTCTGACGTGAGAGAAAAGCTACTCAAATCGTTCACATGTCGAACTCTTCAGGTTTTTGGCCAACAATTCAAATGTTCTCACTTTACAACTTGGAACAGCAATTACTTGAATTTTATTAAGTTAGATCTTGCGCTGTATCAGCTAATATATCCGAACTTAAGTAACTTTTTCCATTTTAACATAGAAAAACAATGATTTAGAGCATGATTATAACAACGGCATAAAAGTATAACTATATGTACCTCTCTCATATATGTCTATACGTATGTGCGTATATATGCACACACAAATACATACACACAGTCACAAACGCTTGTGTACATATGAGAGAGAGAGAGAGAGAGAGAGAGAGAGATCCCAATGCAAAACCACAACCCCCACCCCCCAAATATACAGCAACAAAGTTCTCAGAAGAAGAAGAAGAAGAAGAAGAAGAAGAAGAAGAAGTAGGACTTCAGCGCAAGAAAAGAAAAAAAAAAAGGAAAAAATCGATCCTTCAAACACACTAGTGAAAGATGGGGCTGGCGAGGCTTCTATGAAGCCAAAGGATATTTTGCATGGAGAGCTCTCTCTCTCTCTCTCTCTCTCTCTCTCTCTCTCTCTCTCCTCTCTCTCCATCGCCATAATCGTCAGGAAGAGAGGTGGAGGAGAAGGAGAATGAGAAAGAGAGCGGGGAAGGGGGATGAGGAAGAGGGTAGGAGGAGTAGTAAGAAAGGGGGAGCAGAAAGGAAAGGGAGGCGAAGGAAACTCAATAATGTGAAAATGGAGGACTTAAAAGGGGAGAAACAGTAAAGAAACGGAGGAAGAAAACATTGAAGAAAATTGAGAAAATGCCAAGAAAAAAACTGAAGAAAAGACTTACGATCAATTAGAGAAGGAACGGAGACAAAAATAAATTCAAGAAGCGAGAGATAAAAATCAACTAAAGAACCAAGAGATAAAAATCAATTGATAAAGCAAGAGGTAAAATCAATTAAAGAAAGAAGCAAGAGAGGTAAAAATTAAGCACAGAAGCACGAAATAAAAATTAATCACAAAAGCAAGAGAGACGAAAGACAATCGGGAAAGCAACAGGTATAAAAATATATTGAAGAGTCAAGAGAGATCAAAATATATTAAAGAGGCAAAAGAGATAAAACGGAAGTGTTGAAGCTTGAAAAAAAAAGTTAGGCTAAAAAAAGAAAAACTAAAAAATTAGATGATGATAAATATTCCAAAAGGAGGATGAAAATATGGAAGATCCCCAATAGGGTAAACTGAAGCAACAAAGGAACAAAAGTGAAAAATTGGGGGGAGGACTTAGGAAAAAAACCCAATGGAAAAAAAAATAATAACACTGAAAGACAGAAAAATCTGAAACAAAAAAAAAAACACTTATGAAACAGGAAAAAATACAAAAGAAAAAAAATCTTAAGAAAAACGTAAAAAAAAACCGATGATGATTTATGAGAAGAAACGGGCCAAGGACAAAAAATGAATAAAACTTGTACTCCCCTAAATGATTAACAAACAAACAAAAAAAAATCACGAACTGAAAGAAGAATTCGTTGAGAAAACTGAAGTCGGAAAACACAGGGGAGAACAGATAAAAGGAGAGAAAAAAAATAAAAGCGAACAAACAAAGATGAAAGATGATTAGCTAAATTACGAGGAGATGAGTATAAGCCCTTTACCCCCATAAGCTTCCCTGAGATGATCCTTTCATTAAATTTATGTAGGACTCCAGCATCCTCGTCTAGAGTATGGGTCTCCCATCAATAGATGCTCTTCAGACACTGTCTTGTCTACAAACCCCAGCTCTTACTCAACAGTTGGACTCTCTTCAGGTCAGCCATAATGAGGGCGGTCTTTGTTTGATTATGTTTGTCCACTTTTATAGACATGATTTGAATTTTCGTTTATTTTCAAATACAGATAACTACAGCTAATAACCAGTTCTCGTTGGACGAGTGGTTTTCGCGCTCGCCCACCAATCCGGGGGTCCGAAGTTCGATTCTCGGCTCGGCCATCGCGAAATCAGAGGAATTTATTTCTGGTGATAATAATGTGGTTCGGATCCCACAATAAGCTGTAAGTCCCGCTGCTAGGTGACCAGTTGGTTCCTAGCCACGTAAAAATATCTAATCCTTCGGGCCAGCCCTAGGAGAGTTGTTAATCAGCTCAATGGTCTGGTTAAACTAAGATGTACTTAACTTTTACAGCTAATGACCGGTACAAAGATCACATATGACGTAACGCCAGTTTTAAAAATCTAGTTATTAAGAAACCCACTAGATTACCGAGTATAACTTGTTTACTTGTAATTTTTTACATAGTCTTAACACTCGAGTATTTTCGGGCCCTAGGTGTGGCCTTTTCTCAAGAGATGCGTAGGTGGTCAGACTGCTTAAACCCAGTCTGACCATTCGCACATCTCTTGAGAAAGGGCCACATATAGGGCCAGAAAGTACTCGAGCGTTAATACTATGTATATACTTACAAGCAGTCAAGTTATACTCGGTAATCTGTGGGGTTTTTTTTTCCATCTTCAGAAGAAAACTGAAAGAACCTTTTGTTTGGTTCAGTCTAGTTACTGTTACGGAGACCTTTTTCACTCCATACCCCCACCAAGATTGTCCCCGTGGTTTCATACCAGAGTAGAACAGAATATACAAGTTAGGCCAAAGGCCAACCGCTGGGACCTACGAGGTCATTCAGTGCTGAAACGGAAATTGACAGTAAAAAGGTTTGAAAGGTATAACAGGAAGAGAACAGTCGCTCTGCAAATCTAGAATTCTGCATACTCCTGAGTTCTCCATGAACCCAAAAACCTGTTCTATGTTTGCTGTAACTCAAGGGAGGAAGTTCCAAGCTTTACTTGGGTAGACTGCAATCTCCTTCCACTGATCACGGTTCCATCAATTTTCCATTTGCATAATTAACCAAACCGACTGCTAGATGTGCGCATGGGTGCAAGTGCTATTAATACCTAAAAAAAAAATAAGAATGAATATCATGCATGCACTACTGCCTCAACTTCAGCGCAAGTTCGCAGACCTCCGTTACCTTTACTGCTTAATTAGCCTTGACAGAAGGCTCGATAACCATCGATGAACTGACACGTTCATACAACTGCGGTGAATCAGCGCCTGTCGAACACGCGCAAGTTGAACGACGAAAGGAAGGGGGGGGGATTGCCACACCTCTCGAATTCCGGATTTTTATAAAACAAAACGACGGGTTGAAGTAATGCACGAAATGATCGAGGCCAATTTCTAGATCACGGAAAAATATTATTATTAGAAATAGAGAACCGCCAAACCGACCGCTGTTACTTTCCAACGCCAGCGTGATGATATGCAATCGATTTTCCGAGCTGCGTGTTGGCTCTGACCTTGAGAGCGCACACACACACACACGCACCTACATACAAACACACAGGGGTGTGGGACTGATCCCCTCTATACCCTCACCCCACAAGGCGGGGGTTGGGGGTGGGGCACCCTCTCGGCACCCCTGGTCCACACTCGCCCAGCAAGGGGCTCTCAAACATGACCTATACGCAGAATGTGAACAAGTTTCGGCCTCTTCAAGAAAAGAGAGAAAAAAAGTATCGATTTTACTTTTAATCTCGACAGGTATCGGTTAAAGAGGACACAAGTGCGACGAAGATAAGATGGAAAATGGAAGAAATGGAGAGGAAAATAGGTAAAGGGAAGAGGGGGGGGAGAGAGAGAGAGAGAGAGAGAGAGAGAGAGAGAAGGAGAAGAAGGGCAGGACAGACTAATGTTTCATCTCGATTTTCGATAAAATATCTTGTCCCCAATGTCAAAGTAGGCTAGTGTAGTACAGTCTTGCAAGCGCACGCGCGCGATTGAAGCGTGTAACAATTAAATTGAAGTTCAATTTCGGTGATGTTTGACATCAAAGTAATTGATGGCTACCAATAGCTATATAATAACACACATGGAGCAACGGTAAAACGTCTCTCTCTCTCTCTCTCTCTCTCTCTCTCTCTCTCTCTCTCTCTCGTTCTTGCTTTTCAATGAACTCCGACTTCCAAAAATGAAGAGAGAATATTACCTTATAAAACTGGGCGACCTGGACAAAAAGAACCTAATCTTAGAACAGCCACTCAGAGGTTTGTATCACCGAAACAATAAATGGCAGAACATACCATACCGCCTCACTGTATGATACGCTGCTTGGCTTCATTTCGACAAGAGTAGTCGCTCCCTGTTTCCTTCCCTTTGCACCAAAAGAGCGCATCGCAATGACAAGGGCTACTTTAATTGCATAATGTTTCATGCAACGTTGTGATAACAACTGGGCCCTTCAGGTAACCTCATGGTATCCGTTAGGTCGTTCGGATGCACGAATTCTAGGCTACCCTAGGGATTGTTCCTTGTTTACTCCCTGACAAACCTCTGATAGTTCTTCAAAGCAAATTTTTGTCATATCCTTCATGCATGCATGTTTTATCTTTGTAATGTGCAGTCAGTCTCGTGATATCCACTTGGACGTATGCATTATATCCTCCGGATAGTTCAGGGAATCGCTTTGTTTTCATTTGGATTTTGCAGATAAGCTCATGATAAACATTTTGGACCCTTAAGGTAAAAGGTACTGCACAGTATCCTCTGAACCCTTCGAGTAACGTCAAGATATCCTTTGAACACTTCAAGTAACGTAGAGATATCTTTTGAACATTTCAAGTAACTTCAAATTATCTTTTGAACCATTCAAGTAACGTCAAAGTATCCTTTGATATCTTTTGAACACTTCAAGTAACGTTAAGATATCTTTTGAACACTTCAAGTAACGTCAAGATATCTTTTGAACACTTCAAGTAACGTTAAGATATCTTTTGAACACTTCAAGTAACGTCAAGATATCTTTTGAACACTTCAAGTAACGTTAGGATATCTTTTGAACACTTCAAGTAACGTCAAGATATCTTTTGAACACTTCAAGTAACGTCAAGATATCTTTTGACACTCTCAAGTCACGTCAAGATATCTTTTTGACACTTCAAGTAACGTTTCAAGGAGATCTTTTTACATTTCAAGTAACTTCAAATTATCTTTTGAACCTTCAAGTAACGTCAAGATACCTTTTGAACCATTCAAGTAACGTCAAGATATCCTTTGAACACTTCAAGTAACGTCAAGATATCCTTTGAACACTTCAAGTAACGTCAAGATATCTTTTGAACACTTCAAGTAACGTCAAGATATCCTTTGAACACTTCAAGTAACGTCAAGATATCCTTTGAACACTCAAGTACGTCAAGATATCCTTTGAACACTCAAGATATTCCTCTGAACCTTCAAGTACCGTTTTCAAGATATCCTTTGAACCTTCAAGTAACGTCAAGATAATCTTTTTGAACACTTTCAAGTAACGATCCAAAGATATCTTTTGAAACAAAACTTCAAGTAACGTTCAAGAAAATATCCTTTGAACACTTCAAGTAAACGTCAAAGATTAATCTTTTGAACACTTCAAAGTAACGTTTTCAAGAATAATCTTTTGAACCCTTCAAGTTAACGTTAAATTTTAATTCTTTTGAACACTTCAAGTAACGTTAAGATATCTTTTGAACACTTCAAGTAACGTCAAGTTATCCTTTGGGCATTTCAAGCAATGTGAAGATATCCTTTGAACTCTTCAAGTAACATCAAGATATCCTCTGAAGGTTCCTTCAGGTTACCTCGTGATATCATTTGAGACCTTCAGGTAAACTTAAGGTATCCTTCAGATTCATCAGGTGACATTTTCATCATCTCCTTTTGATCCTTCGGGTACACTTTACGCCGTCTTGAGGATACATCAGTTATCCTTAAAGGCGGCCACTAACGTACATTTATAACTGCGTTAACTATGCCTGCACAGTCTGCCTGTGCAAATAAAACTGAACGTTAGTGGGGTCAGTTTTGCCTCCACAGCCCGACTGTGCAGGCATACTTGTGCAGTTACATCTGAACGTTAGTGGCGGTTTAAGATATCCTTTGGATCCTTCAGAAAATATCTTCCTCCACCGTTCTCTTGTAAAATCATTAGAAATCTGCAATGATATCCTCTCTACCTCTGTATCAATTTGAACGCGATTCTTCTAGGACCTTGACTGCTTTCATTACACGATCCAGCTCTTTTGCTTCCCATGGTCACATATTTTGAAATTTGCAAAAAAAAAAAAAAAAAAAAAAAAAAAAAAAAAAAAAAAAAAAAAAAAAAAAGTTTATACGAGAAACCTCATTTGTACGAACATACCACAACATACAGCAAGTCAGTATAATCAGAATGCACTTCTTGATTAACTTAAGTTACCTGGCACGGCCAAATCAAAGGTCACTGACACCGGACAACGCTGGAAGTAATACTGGACTTCCATGGAGATGCATCATCCTCAAGCGATTATTTAAACGGCGAACCAAATCTAAACTTTTCGGTGTCGCTAACCCCTGTTTTCGCAACGCCATTTAACGATACAAAACAGAGAAATCAATCATCCAATTTTCTACACTCAGGAGTAAGTGCGAAATAAGCTTTCACGTTCCTGCAAGCACTGACAGATGGCGTCAGTCAACATCGGTATTGCGAGGACTGTCAGTGTGCCGAGTGAAAGATAATTTGCATCAGCTAAGAACTGTACCGATCAGTGGAAATGATAACGAGATGTTACGACACCATAACGCGATAACGGAGGGTAATGACGTAGCTACCCAGTCTGTTAGCTTTAATATTATGCAAAAATAAACTAGCATCACGAAAGAACAGAGAGAGAGAGAGAGAGAGAGAGAGCTTGGGCTTTGTATACAGGAGTATGTACCCAAAGCTGGCAATACACCAGTAGCAACTTCTGTCCGTCCTCCCCTTACTCAACCCCACCTAGTGGTCTCCTTTCTCTCTCTCTCTCTCTCTCTCTCTCTCTCTCTCTCTCTCTCTCTACTCCTCCTCCTCCTCCTCCTCACCCACTGCCACCACCTTCACCGCCATCGCCCCCTCCTCCTACTCCACCATCCCCCAAAACAGTATTGAAGGTCCACCTTGACACCCAGAGCGCCGGGTAATACTGATGGCAGGAAAGAAGCCAAAGTGCACAGTCATCTTCCCCACTCACCCCAAAATGTTGTTTGCGGAAGAGGGGAGGGGAGGGGAAGGGGTGGGCTGCCATACCCCTCCCCCTATTACTAACCTTTCTGAAATACATAATAATAAACAACTTTTTGGAACCATTCTTAAAACGGAAAATGTAATTACTTTTTTTTACAAGTCTATCGGGGATCCCAGTATAACCAGATTAGAAGCAATTGCAGACACGAGAGAGAGAGAGAAGAGAGAGAGAGAGAGAGAGAGAGAGAGAGAGCTTGAGCACGTATCCGGTGGCCTTCTACCCCAACATCTCTAAAACATTTATGCAAGTGATAAAGAGAGATATATTCTTCTACAACAAGATTTCTAGAACACTGATTAACATACATTTTAATCTAATTATTTTTACTTTAGCAAGTACATAATTATCAGGAGAAATGAAATATTCGGCACAAGAGTACCAATATTTATAGGAAGCAGGAAAACAAGAGAGAGAGAGAGAGAGAGAGAGAGAGAGAAAACTTGGAAATCATGTTAATAAATGGTAAAAAATAAATAATACTGTTGAGGAAGGAATAAAAAATCGACCCAAACAAATATGGGAATAAAGCCAAAACAGAAGTAGTACATCGCTCGGCGTGGCCTTCTACAACAAAACATGACGGTCTACGATAATAAGGGAATATGAATAACAGTCGAGTTCCTGCCGAGCGAATCCCTTCTCAAAAGGAGAATAAATAGCAGCGAGGAATTCGCTTAAGACATTTTGGAATCATCGACCTAGACATGAGAGGCGAGGAGGAAGAAGAAGAGGAGGAGGAGGAAGAAAAGATGGTGGAGGAAGGAGAACGAGAAGTAGGAGTAGGAGTAGGAGAAACACCCGTGAGTAGGAACAGGAGTGGCAGGGGCGGGGAGAGGGATTTAGGGAGGGGAATAGGAAGGGCACTTCACCGATCCCCAGCAGGAGGAGAGGAATGATTTTGAAGCTGATGACGAGGCACCGGCTCGTGGCACTTGCTTCCTCATGCTTACTGACCCTCACCCCCCCAACCAAACCCCCTCTTCTGCTACCCAACGCCCTCCCC
>NC_061090.1:51182390-51204890 GCF_015104395.2 Macrobrachium nipponense | reverse complement strand
AATCAACCTTCCCAAGAATTTCTATCGCCGCCCATCTCTTCTCTACACCTTCCTCCTTTCCTCACCGGGGGGCATCTGGCTCCTGAAGAACCCCTGTGTGAACTCCGCCGACCCTCCCAGTGCATCGCTCTATTCCAAGTTCGCTGTTTCATGTCGGCAAAGATTGATCAAATGTGCGTTTTATCGTCGACGGTAAACCAAAGGGCGCTATTTATATCACTTCTTCACACGTTCTCCACTTCTATTTATCATTTTTTTAAAAATTATTTTGCTTTGTCTTTGACGGGACGCAGTCGATGGCGTTCTCTATTTATTTCGATTTGGTTCAAATACGGAATCTTGGTTGAGAAGTTAATATCACAGCTTGAAACATATATATAATAATAATAATAATAATAATAATAATAATAATAATAATAATAATAATAATAATAATAATAATAATAATACAGAGAGAACAAAGATCCCCTGCATGAAAGCCTACAACACCAAGAAATTAAGGGAGAAAATAATAATAATAATAATAATAATAATAATAATAATAATAATAATAATAGAGAAGACCCGATATAAATCAAATAACGTGGAAACCACTGTAATTTTCAACGCTACTACCACCACAAAAGGCCTCCTGCCTAATAATAATAATAATATTAATAATAATAATAATAATAATAATAATAATAATAATAATAATAATATTGTCGAAAAGAATAGTACTCTGTGTGCCGTTGAGCTTATATTTCGATCCTAAACATAGCTTGTAAGTTTCTTTGTTTCAACAGGTAAATAATAATAATAATAATAATAATAATAATAATAATAATAATAATAATAATAATAATAATAATAATAATAATGGAGAAACAAATCTACAGGTATGTAAATGTACATATATTTAAATTTAAAACTTTAAGGATAGCTTTCGGGAATCTGTTCGGTTCCCCTTTTCAATCTATCCTTAAAGTTTTAAATGTAAATATATGTACATTTACATAACTGTCGATTTGTTTCTCCATTTGAAGACTCGTGCTACTATGGGTATTTTTTAATAATAATAATAATATTTGTGTAAGCAGGAAGCAGACCCTCTCTCAAGCATACTTTATTAAAAGTAGTGGCTACTTCAGCAGCGTTACGCTTGTAGAGATTCTTCTCTAGGTCATTATCAAATGCAGGATCAAGATCGGTGCTTATATTTTAACCTTTACAGATAAACTATGATATCATAGTCATCAAACCGTTAATGACTTTGATGACTGTGATATCATAGTTTATCTGTATAAGTTGAAATATAAGCACCGATCTTGACCCTGTATTTGATAGTGACCTCCAAAGGCGCTCTACTAGCCTGTCTAAGTAGCACCGAAAAAGTCGCTATTCGAAAAATAGAGAAAAATCTCTACAGGCGTAACGCTGCAGAAATAGCCATTTCTTTTAATAATAATTAATAATAATAATATCGTGACCTGTGTCAACGAAACAGTCAGCCATTTGTAGACAATAAATTCAAGTCGGAATTAGTGTCTTTCACTGACCATTATACTGGTAATGGTCGCTGCTTTGCCTGTCTCGGTGATCTTTCCGAATAAGAAATTATTTTAATGTTTCCAAAAATATTCGCTGGGGCATTTTTCTTTTTAAACAAAGCGAAAATAATGACATTTAACTTTTGAAAAGAAAAATACGAGTGGAAAAAATATTATCTAGAAAGTCGAAAAAGGGAAGGCGGAAATAGGGGGAGGGGAAGGAAAAAGAAAAAAGAAAAAAAAAGACAAAGGACGGAAGATGGAGGAAAGGATATAGGGAGGAAGGATGGAATAAGCTGAAGGGAAGAGTGAAGGAAGATAGGAAAGAAAATGGAGAAAAACAGGAGAAAAGAAGTTAGGTAAGGAAAAGGGGGAGAGATGAAGAGGGAGGGGAATTAGGGAGAAAAACGAAAAAGGAATGAGTGGCGGAAAGAAGACGAAACACGAAGGAAGCACGGGAAGATTGAAGAAAGATGAAGAAAGGTTCGAGGGAAGGATTAAAAAAAAAAAAAAAAAGATGGATCACTCAGGAGGGAAGGATGAATGATGAGAATGGAAGGGCAGACAAAATAAATGGAAAAAAGACGGAGAAGGGAGTGAAAGAGAGAGGAATAATATAGTATACGGGAAGGAAGGAAGGAAGGACGAAAAAGGATGAAAAAAAGAAAGAAGAAATGGAAGACAGCGAAAAAAGGAAGTTAGAAGACGACAGAAAAACAGAAAGTAAAACGACAGATGAGGGAACATGCCCTCAAACGTCAGGATGTTTGATTATCGTACCTTGCCTACTTACGGCCGAACAGTGAGTTCAACTTCTTAAGGGTAGGGTGCCAGGGCACGGTAATGATACCTTCAGATTCTTCGGCAGGGGTTTGGTAAGGTGCCACGTTATCAAGCCACCAAATTGACGAATTCTTCAATATTTCTAAAAACAAAATGTTGGATGATCTTCCTTATTACCTCATACGTTTTATATTCTCTTCTCTATTCACGTGAGGGAATTCGCTTAACTGGGACCTATTTAGTTAGTTATGGGATTCTAGATTATTTTTCAGATGTATTTTTGCTCTGTAAAAAATAAACAACAACAACAACAACAACAACAACAACAATAATAATAATAATAATAATAATAATAATAATAATAATAATAATAATAATAATAATAATAATAATAATAATAATAATTATTATTATTATTATTAATACAAAAAGGCGGATTTCTAGGTTATTTTTCATATGTATCTTTGCCCTGTAAAAAAAATCAACAACAACAACAACATAGAACAACCACCCTCATAACCCTGCACTCTTTCCCAGTTTAATAAATACATCTACTCACACGCCTACACAACACTAAAATTTAAAGGAACCATTGTAGCCCCTCTCAAACTTGACAGAATTAACGTACTGTGCACCGGACGGTCACTAAAACCAAGCTGTACTTAGCGCATTTTTACCACAAGTCAGTTCCCAATGATGCATAAACAATGGAGAGGTATATAACCGGATAAACTGACTGACCTGGAGTAATATAACACCTAATTATGGCGTGATTACATCGTAGATTTACACATTTCTTGTGGATGCTACAGAAAATGACCGAAAGAAGTCGATTTTAAAGATTATATCTGCTGGCTCAGATCGCTGCGTTAAGAACACTTCAAACAAACTAACTGCGCGTATCCACCCAAATTTTAACTAAACAAATGGGGTTAATTCCAACAAAATCATCTGTGACTCTTCAAATTAAGCCTCCTTATCAAAATCTCATCAACAGACGGGTTTAGAATTAAATACTAGAATACACAACTTAGGCCCAAGGCTAAGCGCTGGGACCTAAGAGGTAATTCAGAGCTGAAAGGGAAATTGACAGTCAGTAAGAAGGTTTGAAAGGTGTAATAGGAGGAAAACCTCGCAGGTGCACTAGAAACAATTGTTAGAGGGGGTGGAAAGTCAGATGGAAGAAATGTAATATGAACAGAGGTACAGTAAAAGAAATGAGAGATTGTAGCTAGTAAAAGAAATGAGAGATTGCAGCTAGGGGCCGAAGGGACGCTGCAAAGAGCCTTAGGTAATGCCTACCGTACACCACGTGAGGTGAACCGATGGCACTAACTAGACCCTGGGGAGTAAGAGACGATTTATTTTTTAACTTGACTGATTAATGTTTGCCATATCATCCATCCTGACGCCCATCGGCCTCTCTCGGGCTGTCAATTTACATCATATCCATTAATCTAACTCGGGCCATACGCTGAAGACAAAGTTTGCCAATACCTGTTGCGCGACTCTCAATATGTCGTCGAATGGCCCAGTCCGGGAGGATTCCGGTTCGAACGTCAGTACAGCAATCTGTTTGTCTGTTTTCTACTTTTTAAGGTTCGCCTTTTTTCCGTATCCGAGTTCTGTTCTTCCACTGTAAAGTGAATGGAGACACAGATAGATGGATAGATAGATAGATAGATAGATAGATAGATAGATAGATAGATAGATAGACGGAAGCAGCACAAACTTTACACTCAAAACATCTACCTTGGTTCCATCAAGCTTTAAATTATAGGAATACGGTAGCTGTCTTTCAAAGGAAAAATTATATTCTCTCGCACATTTCCATTTCGCTTTCCTTCTATGACATGAAAATCATTGTAATTTGCATTTCTTTCTCTACTGATGTATTAACAGGTCGAATGCGAGTTAAAAGTACTTGCTACGAGAATCAATTCCAATTATTGATTTGAAAATAAGAAAAAAGCATTTGGAATTCAACGAGAGCATCATGAATGAATACCACTTATCATGAATTTAAAAACAAGTAAAACAAGGCATGATCTGACCTCCAACTTACTCAAGACCCATGCAAGATTTTCCACTGAGGCATAAGTTGCAAGCATTATATTCCTGACTTAACGAGAAGTGGTCTTTGCAATTGATACTCATAATTAGTACTACTCATACTAACAACAAGGATCACATAAAAAGGACACAAATTAAACACATTCACATATTCTCAGTTATAAGTGGAAACACTAAATAATTGAACAGAAATATAGCCTCTCAATTCAGTGCAGCAATTAATTAAAACTTGTTAAAACCTATGGACAGGTAGCCCGTTGTTTCACAATAATAATAATAATAATAAAAAAAAAAAAGTTATGTTTTATTAGAAAAACATTTTCTGTGCTGTTTAAAAGCACATCATTCATTTTTTACATTTTCATTCTAATGAATAAAGCATAAATATCCTATCGCCAAACACTTTTTTTTAAAGTGTTTCTTTTAGACCTTTCTTACCCGCAACAACAACAACAACAAAGTAGTTTGTTGGCTTACTCCCCGAGTAAGTGATAAACGTGAACATACGGTAACATTTAAAATCTAAGAGATGCAGCAAAGACAGTAAATGACAAAATCTAATATTTAAAATCACGAAATGGCAGCATCAATATAAAAGTCCCTATCAATGAAACAAAAAAACATCATCAAAAGAACAAATGAGATCACTGGAATGTTAAAAACAAGATTTTAAATGGATGAAATATCAACATTTACAAAAATTTAAATCAGGACCCGATAGCACGAACAAATGGGAATGAATGAAAGAATATCAATCAAATACTGCAACGAGAATTAATGTCACCGGTTACAGGAAAAACGTTGCAACATAAATGTCACCGATTGAAAGTTAAGAGCAAAACATTGTCACATAAATGTCACCGATTAAAAGGTACGAGCAAAGCACTGCAGGACAAATAAATGACACACACAAGACGTCAAATCCAAAGACACACGAATAAATGTCACTAATAAAAGGGAAAACAATACATCGCATATGAATAAATGACAATATAAAAGGTTCAAGACAAAGATATGAATAAATGTCACCGATTCAAAGTTAAGAACAAAACACTGCAAACTGGCAACGATAAAAGGTCACAACAAAGACAAGAATAAATGTCGCCCATTAACAGTTAAGAACAAAACACTGCAACAAATAAACGGCACTGACAAAAAAAAAAAGTTTGCAAAATGAATAAACGGCACCGATGAAAAGCCACCAAGCACTGCAACATGATCCAAATGCAGAGCTAAAGGGCAAAAGCCAGCAGAAATAGAACCGCCAATTTAAAATCTAAACGTAGAAACACCATTATATGAAACTGTTCCAAAGTTAAAAACCAATCTCGCAACTTGCATAAATGGCAGACGAAATGTGAGAAACAATACATGGCAACAGGAATCAACGGAAACCAATTAACAGTTAAAAACAAGACGGCAATGAAACCAACTGACACTTTTAAAATACACAGCCACATGACGGAGATCTCATCAAGACCGGACACGTTCCCAAGCAACCACTTGCACAAAAATTGAATGAATAAACAAAGAGAAAAGCAAGCTATCAATCAGACGGGTGTGTGTGTATGTGTGTGTATGTGGGGGGGGAGGGTGTTTTTGAGGCTGGGAGTGTAATGAGCGTTCAACATTCCTCTATCAATAGAAGTCATGACCTGTTATTATGGAATAATCTGATTACACCGTTCTGTTGTTGAGCACGGAATCCATTCCTTCCTTTGCAGATTTTGGTGTTTCATCACTTCAAGCAAACAAACATAAACACACACACACACACACTGTTGATGACTCATACCAAAGCACACAGAGACAGATACGTACACAGTTAAAATTCAGATGAGCATTATGCTCTCAACAACAAAACAGCCATCACGCTTGTCGTTACTATCATACGACTTGGATGTTCTGACTGCAATTATTATTTCTATTAATGATTATCTTGTTAGTGACAAACACATACCTGAAAAGACTGGCAGAGAATCGAACTCTTGACAAGGATAGGATACAGTCTACCAGTCACCACCAACATCACCCCCCACCCCCCAAAACCAAACGCATCAGCATTTCAAATTGCATCATCTTTCTGTTATGAAACAAAGTAATACTAAATCTTCCCCGATCTGGTTTTTTTTATTGAGAAGTGCATGAAAACCTATGCCGCAAGCACTTCAGCCTGGAAAAATACCACACATGTTACCATGTAGATGCAAATATTCATAAGATATATAAATCTAGATGGTTCCAGATTAGCATGTGTGCTTGCATTTATATGTGAATAATATAGAGTATATATATATATATATATATATATATATATATATATATATATATATATATATATATATATATATAGACACAACACACACACACACACACATATATATTATACTACATACATACATACACATAAATATCATATTTGTATAATATATTATATATTAATATTATATTTATATATATATATATATATATATGTAACTTTATTTATATATATATATATGTTATATTTTATATATATATATATATATATATATATATATATGCATGTATAATATATATAATATATATATATAATATATATATATATATATAGTGTATATTTTTTTGTAATTTTTGCTTTCATGAATATAGTATGTTGGTATGAATTATGTGTCATTTTAAAGCATGAAACACCCTTACAGAGAGCGATCAATCAAATTACCGCCAAGCCAATGAGTGTGACATGTGACAGACGAATTTCGCCTTAATTCAAGAATCCAAAAGGGCTAATATATATATATATATATATATATATAATATATATATATATATATATATATATATATATATAATGACACATATTTCATACCATCATACTATATTCCTGAAAGCAAAATTACGAAAAACTAGACACAAAATGAAGCTTTGAAATGAGCCGAAAACCTCCTACCAATCACATACTTTCACGTCATCATCATTTCAAAAATTGGATAAGATAGAATAGAATACAGAATTTAGGCCAAAGGCCAAGCGCTTTGACCTATGAGGCCATTCAGCGCTGAAAGAGAATTAACAGTAAGAAGGTTTGGAAGATGCAACAGGAGGAAAACCTCAAAGCAGATGCTCTCACAAACAATTGTCAGGAGAAGATGGAAAGTCAGATGAAAGAATTATGAACGGAGCGAAGGGATGCTGCAAAGACATCTAAGTAACGCCTATAGTGCACCGCGTGGGGTGCACTGTTGGAAGAACTCACATCGAGGAGAAATTGTTTAAGATAAGACATACTTTTATGTTATCAAAATCCAAATGGTAATTTTTTGTACTTAGACAAGGTTAAAACTAAGTACTAAAAACTAAATCTTCTCTTTTTGCAACAATTATGGACCTTGGAACCTACTACTTTTATCTGTACGAATTCAATGAGTAATTATCACGACAAAAGAGGTACAACCTTAAGTTAAGAACATTCTGGTTCTAACCTGAAACATGATTGGGGCAATTCAATTTTCTTTATCAATAAGGTGGTGGCAATCATTTTTAAACATTAAAGAGTGAGTAACAACCCTGCTAACATGAAAAAGGTTACGACAATAGAATTCATATATTAAAGTCTCACTTTTTCAATCATCTTTGGATTTATTAAAAATTACTATGAACTTACAATAAACTATAAGAACAGCCATAAACTGACCTGCTCTTTATCAAAAGGAGATTTAATTTGGACTGACGCCCAGATGTTCTACCCGGGCATTAGACAGTTCATCGGCCAAGTTTCAGCATTTGAAATAAGATTTATCATCAGACAAGTTTTGTTTTATAGGAATCGAATACATGACAGTAACCATGTCTACGGGGTTCAAGAGAGTCAGAGCCAGCATCAATTAGTGGAACTATGCTAATCAGTTACAGCAGATTGGCATAAACAATACACCAGCGTTGGAATGACCTACAACAGTGCCATCGAGAGTTTGAGTCGGTTGGCATGAAAGCGATTACCTTATAGACTGGAGCAACAGATCTTCCCGTGGCTCTTCGGCAACGTATTGGACTCGGATACCAAAGGTCGCCAATCCAAGTCTCTCCTGACTTGGTATCTTAAATAAAAAAAAAACCCACACACACAAACTAAAATGAACAGCTAAAGGTACTCAGACACCTAGTCTTACTTAACTTGGTGATCAACAATCAAATCCAGACCGTATTTGAATGAAGTAACCAGAATGTGGCTTGCTTACCCCGGGCATTACGAATGGCAAACGTCAACATCATACCCTGTCCAAGGACATCCTTGAGAAAGACTCAATTCACATCGAACAGCAATTTTACGAATTTAGTGAGTGTTGGTGAGAGACTTACCATGATGAAAAGGAATTCTGGCAAACGACGTATGAAAATTTGTATTATCAGTCTCCAGCCACAAGCTTTTCTGTCTTGGAAGGGCTGGATACGAGTGATCAGATTTTTTTCCAATTAATAATAATAATAATAATAATAATAATAATAATAATAATAATAATAATAATAATAATATTATTATTATTATTATTATTATTATTATACACATCTCTGCGGCTTTTGAATGCTGTGCCACTTATTTTCAGGAATGAGGTTTGAAGTCTGCGAATAAGACTCCTAGAGCTCTAAAACTCAAACTATTAAGCAATAATTTTGTTGCCAAGAGCTTTTCCTTCTATCGATCATATTACAGTTATAGCAGCACAACACCTCCTACAAACTGTATGTAAGGAGATCGGGCAACTTTTCACTTCTTTTGTTAACCAACAGTAATAGAAGAGCTAGTTCATAGCACTCTTCGACATCCTTGAAGAGTTCGTTAAACCCATACAGGAACTTTTTCCGTGACTGAAAGAACTTCTCAAAACCACATGAATTAACCGTTATCAGGTGGTTTTATTTCCGTAGTAAATTTCCAATGGGACGTCCTGCCCTCCGAGAAAAAGTGCCATGACTGATCAATGGAGGTTTGAGATTTTCTCCACCTGTATTTCGAGCTTCAACCTCCTCCTCCAAACGTTGACGATTCTACAGCAGACAGTTCCTCTTCAGTGGTCTTTTCCCCTCTCTAATCTTTTGCTAACATTTAAAATGTGAAGTATTTTTCTGAGATCAAGGCAAAAGCATTTGTGATTTACTTAACCTAAAAACAATTTCATATTTTTCGCGGAAACAATTTGATTACGTAATCTACAATTCATCTGGTATTTCCCCTCCCAATAGAACCATACAATTACGGTTCTACTGGTTTCAACTATGGTGTATATATTTCTTCATACAAAAATTTACAGCTTTTATTTCAAGGCTATGAACAGGTTATTTTCTTACCTCTGGAGCCCACGTGTAGAATTTTCGCTTACTCTAGGAGTAAGCCTACAAACTACTTTATTTTTGCTGTTGTCCTTGTTGGGCCGGGTGGGGGGGAGGGGGGTAGGAAATGTCTATGGACCTAAGAAGATATGAAAATGGTGCTTCGAGTTGAGTTAAAGATACAGGAATCTTAGGATACGATATTTATGATTTATTTATTAGAATGAAAATGTAAAATACAAAAAATGTGAATGTTAAACAGTAGAGAAAAATTATTTCTAATAAAATTTAGCGTATTTATTTAAATTTTAGCAGGAGAAACAACACTGTCTGACTGTAGATTTTAGCACGTTTTAATTTATTTCGTGTACTGAATTTAGAGGCTACGTTTCTGGGCAATTATTTTGTTTCCTCTTATTATTAAGAATATATGAAAGCGTTTAAATTGTGTCCTTTTTATTTGATCCTTGTTGTTAGTATGAGAAGTAACAAGTATGAGGATTAATTACGAAGACCACTTCACGTTAAGTTAGGAATACAATTTTTACAATTTATGCATGAGGGGAAAATCTTACACACGCCTCGAGTAAGCTAGAGGTCGGATCACGCCTTGTTTAAATATCAGCGCGTTTTAAGGAAATTCAATCAACTTCAGCGAGTTTTATGGAATAACCATGTACCCAAATTTCTACAACAAACAATTAAGTAATATATTTCTTGTTTTCGCGAATAGGGTACAAAACACATCCGACTTCCACTCACACAGTGATAAGCTCTTGTAAGGAGAGGCACAAACTTGGATCTCTTTGTCAAATACCTTTCCTTTGAATACAGACACAAACGCACATACAGACAAGTCTTATTTGCAAGAACATTAGACTTAAGTGTTTAATTCGTTCAACAGTGGACTCAAGTATTTAACTTCTTACAATATTAAACAAGTAGAGAATTCGCCGAAGAATCTAGTTTTCGGTACAGAATTCAATGCTTTATGAAACTCTCAGCCGCGGCCATTTAAACTTTCAGCCACGATCCGGTGGTGGACTGTGTTGTTGGACAGACACACGATCATGGCTAACTTTAACCTTCGATAAATTTAAAACTACTGAGGCTACAGGACTGCAATTTGGTTCGTTTGATGATGTGGAGGGTGGCTGATCAACATAACAATTTGCAGCCCTCTAGCCTCAGTAGTTTCTAAGATCCGAGGGTGGACAGAAAACGTGCGGCGGACAGAAAAAAAGAAATCTCAATAGCTTTCTTTTACAGAACAGTAAAATTAAATATCTTAATAATTTAAAGTAGAATAAAGTGTCTAATATGTAAAATAGAGGACTCAAAGAGTCTCCAATTAGTGATAACAAAAGACTTGAATATCACGTTAAAACGGTGGAGTCACCTACTAAATTCGTTAAAACAACAAATTAAAGTGTTAGTCTTTCAGAAAACCCTTATAAACGAATTCAAGAATTCTTCAATCGAGTTTTAGTGTACTTACATGGCCAGAAACCCCGGAGCATATGGCCAGAACAAGATTATGTTAGTCAAGACTTTCGTAATAGAGTGAGTATTCAGGCATTCACCAAGACTTTTTTTTTGTTTTATTAAATAGATAGTCTCAAAGTAGTGACATATGGAAATGGTTTTCACTAGATAACAGATTTTAACCAGACAGTGATCCCGTTTAACTGAAAAACTTGTTTTACTTTTAGCAGCAAGGAACGTAGCTACACTATACACTCACAAATGCGCGCGCTCCCTGCACCAAAGAACATACAGTGGCTTTCACATGATTTAAAAAAAAAAACGTAAGCGTAAACCTAGGGACTCGATAGTAGGCTTTTGTTGTCTGTTGGCATTTCCAGAGACGGTTAAATGACTACTTCAGTCTGTCAATCGCATCCGCGTGTCTTAGAATTGTAAAAGGGAATACTATGTACTTCGTACTGCGCCAGAAACGGCCCAATAAATGACAGAAATTAGAAAAAAAGTATGTAAAACCATCGGAAAAAAAAATCTCATTCTCCACGGAGCTTGGAAAGCTTAGTGTTCGTTCACCGACCCTCTCTTTTACTTTCTTCAAATCATCACAAAAACCGTGAGAGAAAATAATATGAGGTTTCGTTCCTTACAATAAACTGAATCGACGCTGCTCCTTATGTTTGTTTCAGTAGCCAAGTCTCTCTCTCTCTCTCTCTCTCTCTCTCTCTCTCTCCCTAGCTCGCTCCCTCTACCGTACCTGAGCCAAGCGACCTCCAGCATACCTGGCAGTCCAGGCTATCGACTTTAAGAATGACGTAAGCAGAGGGAAGCCTTTGTCACTACACAGTATGCTATTGATTGGAGGGCAACCAATCGTTACTCAGCTTCACCGCAAGGGCCGTTGCTATTGGCAGGCCGTGAAAACAGGCCTTAGAAACGGCGCGTAGAGCGAAACTAAGATAACGTAATGTTACATACTGAATCGTCTGTACAATAACGCTGGTCTCTCTCATCAATATGATTAGGAGAGAGAGAGAGAGAGAGAGAGAGAGAGAGAGAGAGAGAGAGAGAGAGAGAGAGAGAGAGAGGATTTCTTACAATAATTCAGGAAACTAAGGTAATACGTTTCAAAGAAATTATGTACACATACATGCACACACACACCACACGTAATTGTATACAGGATGGTCTTTATATATATATATATATATATATATATATATATATATATATATATATATAATATATATAAACATATGTATATATATACATAAAATACATACATATACATAACTATACATATTAGTATTATATATAATATATATATACATGTATATATATATAAATACTACATACATACATATATATATATATATATATATATATATATATATATATATATATATAAGGACTTAGCACCATCCTATATACAAACACTCTCTCTCACACACACACACCATATATATATATATATATATATATATATATATATATATATATATATCATGGACTTAGCACCATCCTATAATACACACACTCTCACACACACACACTATATATATATATATATATATATATAAATATATATATATATATATATATATAAACATATATATATATATATATATATATATATATATATATATATATATAAATATATATAGTAGATATATGCGTGCGACAAAGCACATTCACATCGATCTTCCTATCCTTGAATAAAAAAACACAATTATACGTATATTTATTTACTGCTGTACGGTTGTAAACAAACACGCTTTTGAGAGAGAGAGAGAGAGAGAGAGAGAGCGCAAACAGTCAAGTCTGATGTTTTCTGCAATATGGAATTGTCGCCAAAGAGACGTGTAATTAAGTCAGAAGGGAGAAACAATAACAGAAGAAGAGGAGGAGGGAGGAGGGAGAAACACGAAAGAGAGAAAAAAAGGAAGATCTATGCAAACGAATCAGAGTACCTATAAGGCAAAGAAAATAAAGAAAAGAAAACAATTAGAAGAGAGGTTGCGCCTTATACCAACATTGGAATGAGTGGAAACCGACCAAGAGACAAAGATGAGGGAATTACTGAAAGATTGTGGATGGAAGGACAGTAGATGGGGAGGGAGAGAGAGAGGGAGAGAGAGAGGATTTAACACACAACTGCATATAGGGGTTCAAAAGAGCAATGGGTATGTGGCAGGCCTAGTGATATAAAAAAAACTTGGGATTTCGAGAAGACACAGGCATAATGCAAATGTCAACTGGAATGCAGAACATATGAATAACATAAAGCAAAGATTTCAGAATCTGATTGTATACCTTACATATTTTTATATAATTTGGTTGTATACATGACAGAATGCGTGATTGTTTACATGGCAGATATATTTATTTCGGAATTTTATTGTATTCATGACAAATTTTGTCATTCCACAATTTGTGACTATACACGATACATATATTTATTTCAGAATTTGTGAGTTATACATGACAGATGTAGTTATTTCAGAATTTGTGACTGTGTACATGACAGATATAGCTAAGTATTGGGGAGAGAAAAACACACGAATGACTTAACAAAAGAAAAGTCTACGGTCCACGAAACGACTATTTCAATATGTGGCAACGTTCAGTTCAATGCTCAATAATATAACGAAACCCCACACATACTTCTTGCTTGGGAGTACGGCATCTTAAAGCCACAGGCGACCAGGTACTAAAAAATAATTTGTATTTAAGGTGTAACGAATTACTTACCCAGCTATTTCTGAACGCACAGACTTCCTTGAGTCAAAGTTCCCCCAGTTACGTAAAGGGATATTGTCTTAAGTATAAAAAGCCAGCATTCGTACGTTGCTAAACTTGGACACTATGGAAGAGCTCCATATATTACCAAATGCACGACGACATATTAAGAAATTTAAATGAACAATGTGAGCTCCAGAAGCCAATTACAACCTGTAACACAAATTTTACTGAAATAAAAAACATTAGGAGAAATAATAACAATAGCAATAATAATAATCCACACAAACACAGCCGCATTAGCAATTTTACTCGTAGTTATCATTACGGTAGCAACAGCATATGTCGCAACTTCAAACGCTGCTGATAAAAAAAAAGGCCAACTACGAAAAAACCAAATGAAACTGTAACAACAGCACGTAAAACTGCAAATGCAAAAATGTAGACTAATACAAACAATCTAACAAAACATAGCTACAACAAGAAGGGCACCGGCATAAGAAAAAAAGAAAAAAAAAACCGTCAGACTTCCAAGTGAGCATCGAAGGCCAAGAGCCGCAGGCGATCTAAATTGGCCGGCGTTCTAGTTCTCTCGTTGAAGGTAAAAAGGATCCTTTTAGGCCTACGCCTTCCATAGGCCTATCCCGCCATCGACCGCAATAAACAGTCCACACGAAGCAGTTCAAGGTCAGTAGGACTCCACCGTGTTGCGCAAGCCTCATGGAAGGACGTTACACGAAGCTTTAAGAAATTATGAGAGACGGAAATGAGGGTTTAGGGTGGAGGGGAATGAGATGGTGGGATTGGAGGGGGAGGGGGAGGGGGAGGTGGTGAGATTACCTGCAAGATAGCAATAAAGTTTGGCGAAGAGGAGCAAAGGGATAGGAAGACTTTTTTCCTGAGTGAAAATTGTAAACAGAAAACTATGCATGGGTCTATGTGCATCAATAGTAATGCAATGCTTGTCTGATAGTAAGTGAGTAACTCTGTGCGCTAAAAGTTACTAAGGACCTCCCATATCCATTGAGAAACCCAAGATCGATCTCTGGGGAGGAACGGTTTGGACCAATTATTTGGAAGCAAAATATCTATGTTTGCTTATGTGGTGATTTAAGTTATTATCATCACTCAGACGATGAACCCTATTCAAACTTCCAAGGAACATGTTCATTAGAAAGAGGGAACAGAAGTTAACGGGATATACTGAAAACAGAGATCAATTATTAAAAAATAGGGAAAAAAATTGACACTTCCAAAATTCCAATTGCACGGAATCCTCAGGGAGG
This sequence comes from Macrobrachium nipponense, assembly GCF_015104395.2. Taxonomy (NCBI): domain Eukaryota; kingdom Metazoa; phylum Arthropoda; class Malacostraca; order Decapoda; family Palaemonidae; genus Macrobrachium; species Macrobrachium nipponense. Next base: position 51,189,691 of record NC_061090.1, on the reverse strand, counting down.
CTGTTCCACCGTCCAACGGTGTGAGGAATAAAGGACCTCTGGAAGTGAGGTGTGAGGAAAAAAGGACCTCTGGAAGTGAGATGTGAGGAAAAAAGGACCTCTGGAAGTGAAGTGTGAGGAATAAAGGACCTCTGGAAGTGAGGTGTGAGGAATAAAGGACCTCTGGAAGTGATGTGTGAGGAATAAAGGACCTCTGGAAGTGATGTGTGAGGAATAAAGGACCTCTGGAAGTGACGTGTGAGGAATAAAAGACCTCTGGAAGTGAGGTGTGAGGAATAAAGGACCTCTGGAAGTGAGGTGTGAGGAATAAAGGACCTCTGGAAGTGAGGTGTGAGGAATAATGGACCTCTGGAAGTTAGTAGTTCGACAGTGAGGAACATTTATTGCATATTTGCGGTGTTCTTCAGTGAAGGAGGTCGCTCTCGGCAGGAAAAGTGACCAGGGATTAATTGTGAATGTGAAGGATCTCTGTTAAAATACAATATGAAAATTTGGCAAACTAGAGACCATCCATCGGTGGTCAGTGTCATAGCTGCTATTATCAGGACACAGAAACCTACCACCACGAACAACTCTATCTGAATGAGAATAAGTACGAGGTGATGAGCTGAGTGTGTAGTGTAGTAGTCAGATTGAAGAGTAAGATACTATAGTAGGTTCACATCAACCGTGCGTGTGACATCTAGGCGCCAGTCCCTTACGACGCTCCTGATTGGCTGTTGATAAGCCAATCACAGGCTGGAAACTCTCAGTCTCTCTCAAGAGTTCACATGGGTAGGATCTATGTTCCACCTCTCCTGAGGGTTACGTATTTCAAAAGTATCCTTCAGGATAGGCGGAACATACATCCTGCCCATGTGAACTCTCTCGAGAGACTGAGTGTTTCCAGCCCTGTGACTGGCTTATCAACAGCCAATCAGGAGCGTTGTAAGGGACTAGCTTAGATATCAAATGCACGGTTGATGTGAATCTACTATAGGAAGGTTTCAACTGAAAAGTTTTGTTGATAATCGGAGTGCAATGCACTCTGGAGCCTGTCATTCTCTGGGGAAGAGTAGAGTTGTAATATCATATTTGAGTGCACACCTAACTGCCTTCTGGGGTGGTGGGTAGTGCCAGTAGAAAGCGCATCTCAGAAAATCTTCAGGGATGAAGTCTAGCCCTTTCTCTTGTCTTAGCTCAGCTGACGTTCGAATTGAAGGCACAGGAAAGCAAATTCCCGAGATGTATGCTAGTATTGTACCAGCCCGGTTTCTTTTTGCCACGCCCCTAGGTTAGGTTAGGTTAGGTCAGGTTAGGTTAACTACAGAAATTTTTTGTCTGGGAAACATAATGGGATTATTTTCAAGAAGATTCTATGGTTAGTTTTCAAGATATGGCGTCCCGCTTTTCAGGGAAGGTGCGGTACTCGGTTACAGGTCGGGAATATGCCAGCAGGACAGGATCACTTCGACAACCAGACAAACGTGAACCCAGTGCTGTACCACAGAACTGGGTCATAATTCGTCTAATGATATTTGTATTTTAAACAGGAATTTATATAGACGTCCATTATTCTTTCATTCGACATGTCTATCGACGGGTGTCGTTATATCCTACAACGGAACAGCCAACCTTTATCAAAATTTAACGAGATGCGCATCCATATATTTAGTATTCCTGTGTTTAGCATATAAAGCCTCAGCAAAATAAACTTTAGTATTATTACCAGAAAATGTAAAGCGAGATAATATAAACATATGCTAGATATAAGTATTGTGTTAGCGACTAGACGACAAAATGAAGAAAACCACAACGTCGTTGTCGACAGGACCGGTACACTAGGATACGTCTAGTGCTCAAAATCTACTAGATGATATCGATTAATGATATGAAACTAACCAAACGACAAAGCCGAGATCTATCTCAGATATTATTTAAAACTATGTGGAGTGAGGAATTTCTACGCACGTAATCTGGTGGTGCCCTAAACATATGACATAAGGATCCTTATAAAAACCCCACGGAAGGAACAAAAATATGGAAACAATGCGTACCGAAATATGAAGAAAATTTTCTTATAAAACAATATAGAGTAATGAACATGATTGGCTGATTAATTTATGTAATCTCGTGCAGTTAGTATGTAAGAACATCCTCTTGATAATAACCAAAGAGAAAACGAGGATATTCACATGTCAATGGAAAATTGGGGGGTGGGGGTGGGGGGTTGTTGATAAAAGTGTTGCTATATACGAAGAAGTAAACAACAACAAAATATAATGATAATACCGATAACGAGTCCTGCCACGGAAAATAAAATATGAGGCCACGTCTACATGCATAACGAATCTAGAACTTCCCCTTTTTTTTTCAGAAATCTTACAATATGGAAACAGTAGTTAACTAACCAGCCCAACACACTAGGACCAATACCAATAAGCAAAACTCCCTGAAAATATTTCTTTATATCCGGTTACGTTCTCATTTTTATTTATTCTTTTATTCTTTGCTTCACATCTCTCACAAGCCGGATATGCTCAGAGACACAATGTCAATTCAGCTGATTCATTGCATTTTCAATACCATCAAACACGATGCACGAGCGTATGAACTAAGTAAAAATCTAACCTTATTTTTTTTTCAACATCTTTCATTCAACATCGCCAAGGAAAATATAAATAAGTTTTTTTTCTTTCTGTCTTGATAATTTCAACATTCTACCCTCCAAAGCTCTACTCAATTGATATGTATACCTGGTTGAGGAATATTTTGGGAAAAGTAAGGCAAGTATATAATTCCATGTGTGTTCGTAAACACACACACACATACACACACAACACACACACACACACACACATATATATATATATATATATATATATATGTGTGTGTGTGTGTGTGTGTGTGTCTAGTTGTAACAGCCACAATGCCAAAGAGAGAGGCCGAAGAGAGAGAGAGAGAAGAGAAGAGAGAGCGAGAGAGAGCTTCCCATTACGGGATGGCTCCAGAAAACAATCAATTCGAATGTCACTAAAACACTCATTCTTAAGCAGAGGGACCATCCACCGTCTTGCAGGCAATATCTCTCTTGGGAATTTAGGGTCCTAATCCATCCAGACCTTCACCACTCCATCTACTCTGCCTTTTCAAAGAGTTCTCTTTCTCCAGACTACTCTCGAGTTGCATATTCTTCACCAACCCACATTCCATCCTCCTACATGACAATACCATCTTGAAATTTTTCGCCTACGCTAAATTTTAGCTCTTCGAAGTATACCTCAGTAGTTCATACCCATTCTAACCTCCGGGTTCCATACACACAATCGTATTAGCTCATTGTTTGGTGTGCTTTCATGCACAATCTCTCTCTCTCTCTCTCTCTCTCTCTCTCTCTCTCTCTCTCACACACATATATATATACACATATTATATACGCATATGTGTGTTTGTGTGCACGCACGCACGTGCATTTATATATATATATATATATATATATAATATATATATATATATATATATATATATATATATATATATGTATGTATACGATTTCACATTTTGCACCCACGCAAACGAGAGAGAGAGAGAGAGAGAGAGAGAGAGAGAGAGAGAGAGAGAGATGATCGTTTCTAAGTTAGATCCGGTGATGGAGTCGATGACACGGGACAGAGAGGAGCAACCGAGGAGTGGCATAAGGGAGCAGACCAAATGGGTGGGGCTATTTCGAGGATCGGGTAAGGGTGAGGGTAAGGGTTGGAGGAAGGGGAATGGGGTGGTGGAGAGGGGATGATACCTAGCACGGAAGTGTGCGTGAGGGGCGGAGGAGGAAAGGGAGAGGGAGAGGGAGATATAAAGTGACTTTACATAAGAGGGTTAAAAAGGATGTTGGAGATGCTAGGAGGAAAAATGTCATGACCCTTCAGTGAATCAGATACGATGGAAGATTAAGTAATGCTTTGATCAAATCATAACTCTTATCCTCACATGTTTCTTAAGTTATTAATCTCTCTCTCTCTCTCTCTCATAATTTTATATGCCATGTCTATCTTTCTTTCTAGTAAATGATCTAATGTCTCTCCTCTGAACCTGCAAGTAGCTCCTCGTTGGACGAGTCGATTACATGCTCCATTACTGATCTCAGGGTCCGGGTTCGATTCCCCGCTCTGCCAACAAGGATTCAGAGGAATTTATTTCTGGCAATAGAAGTTAATTTCTCGATATAATGTGGTTCAGATCCCACAATAAGCTGTTGGTCCCATTGCTAAGTAACCAATTGGTTCCTAGCCACGTAAAAATATCTAATCTTTGGGGCCAGCCCTAGGAGAGCTCTCAATCAGCTCAGTGGTCTGGTTAAATTAAGATATAATTAACTTAACTGAACCTGCAAATAATAAAAAAAGTCCATTTGTGCTTAAGAAGTCCTACACTAAAGTCTCTCTCCCCTTCTCTTCATAACGGATCCTTATACACATAAATCCATATAGGGTCCTTACTAAGCCACTAAATCTTAGGAATTGAACAAAACAATCTCTTGAACAAAAGGAAAAATCCGAAATTTTAATCTACGGGAAATCTATAGCATGAAAAACAAAAGACCAGAAGACTAGAAACAATCCAACGGTGTGTGAGAGAGAGAGAGAGAGAGAGAGAGAGAGAGAGAGAGAGAGAGAGAGAGAGAGAGAGAGAGATCCAAATAACTGTCAGCTCAAAAAAATACATTTAAAACACCCGATAAACGAAGTAACTTGAAGCTCTACAAAATACTTAAAACGCCCATAAGTAAGAAGTACCCTGAATCTGCGTAAAAAAAAAATACTGAAAACAAAAATTCTGAAGCAACTTAAATTAAAAAAAGCTGAAAATACACATATGGTATGAAGTTACACGAAGTTGAAAAATTTTAAAAACATGCAAAAAAATAAAAAAATAAAAAAAAATGAATATACAAAAAATTTAATACACAAATATTACGAAGCTGCAAAAAGTAAAAAAAAAAAATCAAAACTTGCAAAAAGTACCAAATAAATTTAAGTTCGAAAAAAATGAACTGCAAAAAATTCAAACTGAAAAAAGGCTCAAAAGTTGGGAGAGTAAAAAAAGGATAAACAAAACTTGACGGAAAGAGAAAAAACTTACGAAATGGATATGGATAGGATACGCAAGGCTTAGGAGACTGTAAAGAACTTATCGTTTGGAAAGAGGTGGTAACCACTGAAAATTAAAAAGTGGCGTGAGGGACGTAACACCAGGAAAGAAACAAGAAAAATTTAGGGGGCTGGAGATATTGAATATCTCGTTTCGATAGAACACCACCGACTGTAAAGCTTTAGAAAAGTTAGGAGAGGCGCGTCAAGTAAACGTGGAAAAGTTAACAAAGTGCTTATTAGCGTAAAGTGTGGAAAAATTAGTAAAAACGTTTAAAGTAAGCGTGATACATGGAAGTCTTTAAAGCGTGGCAGAGTTAAGAAGGCGTTTGAAGTGTGGAAGAATAAGAGAACGTTTCAAGTAAGTGTGAACAATCACATAAACGTTTAAACCGTGCAAGAGTTTGGAGAGAGTTTACAGTAAGTGTGAAAAAGATATAAAAGCGTTTTAGAAATAGAAATAGATATGTTTATGACTTCTAATGACGTTAAAAGGGTAAAACAGCAGCTTGAACAAAACAAGTACCAAACTAGAGAACGCAAATCTCCTTCAGAGATACACTAATGTCATCACGAAACGGAAGGATACCGTGAAATAGGCGACGGCTCAAGACAACCCTACGGTACTGTCTAGACGAATTTGACTTCCTCCGGATTGGGCGTTATAGCAGTGTTTCCTCCAACCTGTGGGGGTGCGCGACTCGAAGGGCTGCTAGAGGGGACCGCCAATGCTTGATGAAGGTGATAATTATATCTGGAAACTATTAATTATGTTAGATTCAGAATTTCAAAATACTGAGAAAATATTTCAGATATAAATATGAAATTGAGTTGTCTAAATATATGATCAATTTCAAATTCTATATTAAGGAATTAATATATATATATATATATACTATAATATATATATATATATATAATATATATATATATATATATATATAGTTATATAAAAGATGGTCAAGGTCATTTCTAAACGTTCAGATTTCGACACTTCAGTTTTCGAGTAAATGCTGTAACGCAGTGGTTTCCAACCTTTTCTAATTCTCGCCCCCCTTCATTGAATGGCACATTCTCTGCGTCTTTCCCTCCCCTTCCTTAAATACTGTAATTTACTGGCATAATCGGCACATGTCAATAATTTACTATATATATATATATATATATATATATATATATATATATATATATATATATATATATATATATATATATATATTATATATATATATATATATATATATATATATATATATATATATATATATATATATATATATATATATATATTATATATATATATAAATATATAATATATATACACACACATATATATATATATATATATATAGTATATATATATACCACACATTACATATAAGTATATATATATATATAATAAATATATATATATACATACATATATATATTATTGTAAAATTATGACATGTGGGCGATTATGCCAGTAAATTACAGTATTTAAGGAAAGGGGGGGAAAGACGCAGAGAATGTGCCATTCAATGAAGGGGGCGAGAATTAGAAAAGGTTGGAAACCAACTGCGTTACAGCATTTACTCGAAAACTTAGTGTCGAAATCTGAACGTTTAGAAACGACCTTGACTATCCCTTTCAAATTCTGAAATGTTACAGCATCTACCGGAGACCCGACTTCCGAAATCTGAATAATTCAGCATTCACTCTGAAAAACACTTTGAAGTTCCGGCGCTTCCATAATAAACTCCTACCAAAATCTAAATATTTCAGTATTGACTCAGGATCCAGCTCCAAAATGTGCATAATTGAACATTCACTTCAGAAACATTTCCGGAACATCCTTGACTTGAAGTTGTCTTGAGAACTACTGCCGGGCTCCGAGTGATTCGGCCTTGAGGAACCACTTCTAGAATTTGAATGTTTCGGCATTTACTCGAGAAGGGATTCAGCATTTCCCTTCGTACCGGTTCGGACATCTAAAATGCATCAGCATGCAATCGAGTGCAATTTCCGCAATCATTACTCAAGAGCCACTTAGGAAATCTCCGAGTGTTTCGGCAATTGGAAAACGATATAAAAATCTTGTAATCTTTGAGATGGATTTCTCTTCCTGGTCGCCTTCGCCATTAAGTAACCGACTCACTTACTCTAAAGGAACAAATGCTACAAGAAGACGGTCAA
>NC_061090.1:51174890-51177390 GCF_015104395.2 Macrobrachium nipponense | reverse complement strand
GTTATCAAACAAAGTCCCTTACTTCCTGTCACGTTGTCTCCACTATATGACAATGGATCAAAACCCCAGTAGTAACTTCCATAAACACTGGATTAACATCGATAAACAATCTCTTTGGGCAAAACATTTTAATATCTCTACTGGGATTCATTTCCACTACAGATCGGCACAACTCATTTGAAACTATCACAGCTGTGCAGTGAACCTCACTATACTCTTGAGTAGACTTTGCAAGAAAATCCAGTTTCTTCCTTACAATAAATAAGTTGTAAAACTCACAGTTTTTTTCTTTTAGCAGTTTTTTTCTTTTATTTTTTAAGTAAAAGTTTCTGCCATCCTTCTAAATCACTTGGATTGCTTCACTGATGTATCTTGCTTCAAAATATACTACATATATCTATTTCACTCTATAAGAATTTTCTTCCAGTCCTCCACCTATTCATCTAAACTAAGAAAACGGGTTTCTTTTATCAAGTCATCTATTTCTTGGCTGCGTTTTTAAGTCTCATTCTTATTTCCTCTATAATTTCATTTCAATAACTTACTTTCGTCAGGCCGAATTTCCTCAACTTCTTCACAGGATTTCCCGTAACCTAGATTACAGAAGTCACCTTCTGCATGCAAACATTCCAGCTTTGAACACAATCTTCTCTCTTAGATGAACATTTTGAGTGTATTTCATAAGAAAGGGACATGCATGCCTATGCATACTCTGTTTTGAGAGAGAGAGAGAGAGAGAGATGATGATAACTCACAATGCAGCAAAGTTGTTAGAGGACGCTCTTAATTTAAGTATTTGCTTTGCTTCAATGTGCAATGTTACAACACATGAAGAATCGGCGTGAAATTTCATAGATTAACAGTCTGCAGATGTGCTTCTTCTGCCTCAACTGTTTATGGAATTTCATAAATCTAACTGCTGATTAACTTTATATATATAAATTTAACGCCTAGTACATTATCTGGAAGCTAATTAACGTTATAGATTTTCGCAATATTCCCTTCTTACATATTCTTACTATCACCAGAAAGCAGTTTACACCAACTCGTTGCATCACCAGACTCAAGAAAAGGAAGGCCACTGGAGAGAGAGAGAGAGAAACATGATAAAAGCGACATCAGAACAGGATGTAAAAGTCGGCTGACAAATTCTATAACGAATACTTGCATCGTGCTCACTCGATCAAACAACGTACCGTCAGCAAAGGTTTGCAGAACGTCCGTTCGCCAAGCCTCAATCATGTTTGTTATATAAAAAGATAAATTTGGGATACGTTACTATTCAAGAATGGTAGAAAATATTCACGTGTGAAGTTTTCATAACTTTCCTCTAATGGTACGAAGACTACTTAAGAATTTTCATATGCAGCGCCAGGCCGAGGAATGTTAAGTTATTTTATATTTTACCCACCCCCCAAAAAAAAATCGCTTAAGGCGTTAAGCATATCATTTCCTCTGGGTTCAACGAAATGAAACCATATGTTACAGTAGAGTACACGTTCCCTACAACATACATGCTCCATACAATATTCATCTCGTACCGGATAACGAATTGAACATATTAACTGCAGACTTTTATTTATATTTTCTTTACTACGGTAACGATAACCAGGAGCGATGCCTAACATTTTCCGTGAAGACTTAATGTTAAGCGGAAATATCGGAGACTTTATAAAAGTCATCTCGCTGCTCACATACTTCGACAACATTGCAGCAATATCAGCGAGACATATTTTTACGCGACTCTTCCGTCAGTCAGCTTCGAGTTTTCTTCACATTCGTTACGGACACTTGCTGGAGGAGAAAAGGTCACTGTTCTTCAGGAAAGAACCGACATTAAACGTAGTTTTGATGAAACTAGTTAGTGGGGCTCGGTACCCGGCCGGCGAGGCCGGGTGCCACGGTCCCAGACGATGTGACTACCCTAAAGTAACAGTTATCTAACACCGGTGTTTTGTTGCCGACTTAATAACGCTCGAACTTTTTGTTTCCTTTTCTTGTTATTGCCTATGTTGTTGTACCTGCCCTACTTGTCAGAACGTAAGAATTCACAATTCAATGTTTACCGTAAACTACCGACCGAGCGGTAGTTTTCCCATAAGTAATTTTCACCCGAATCTTACCTCGTTGGACGAGTGGATTTCGCGCTCGGCTACCAATGCGGTGGGCCGTAGTTCGATTCTCGGCTCGGCTAACTCGGAACCAGAGGAATTTACTTCTGGTGATAGAAATTCCTTTCTCGATATAATGTGGTTCGGATCCCACAATAAGCTACGTAAAAATATCCAACCCTTCGCGCCAGCCCTAAGAGAGCTGATAATCAGCTCAGTGGTCTGGTAAAACTAAGATATACTTAACCATATTCAGCAACGATTTGAAAATGGGTTGGTCTTGTTAGTTTGGTAGACAGTGAGTAGGGAAAGACCATCTCTCCCCCACCCATCTTTAACCCCTATTGCTAATAAATTGGTCCGTCAGCACCGGTGAAAAGTGTTACATC
>NC_061090.1:51162390-51169890 GCF_015104395.2 Macrobrachium nipponense | reverse complement strand
ATAACGAAGTCGCCCATGCTGTGGATTGTGGAGTATCTAGATTCACCCCCAGAATGCGACCTTCTTCATCCACGACGGGATTGCAAGGCTTTCACTAAAATGAGGGGATACTGTCGTAAAATATTGTAAGAAATGTCTTTCTTCAGCGACGCTTTCATGTATATACACGTAAATATGTATATATGATGTATGTACTACATTTATATATACTCTGTACATATATATATATACATATATATATATATATATATATATATATATATATATATAAAATTTTATATCTTTCTTCCGTATGTGTATGTGTGTGTGTATATATATATATATATATATATATATATATATATATATATATATATATATATATATATATATATATATATATATACTATTCTCCTTAGATAGGATGGCACCACCTGCTGATATTCTATTTTGCAACAAATATTTTGAGATGGCTAAGTGCATTCACAACCGGCTCATTACATGGTCATACCTGATTCACAGCATCAGTCAACACAGCGAAAGGTGCCTAAATCCATTCTCCTTCAGGGATTCGGTTTTCGGATTCTCTCACTGTGGGAAGGAGATGCCTGCAGGTCATTTAACCACTACCTAATGTCTAACATATACTGTTCCTAGAGTGTCTTGACTATAGTAGATTCAAATCAACCGTGCATTTGAAGTCTAGGCCAGTCCTTACGACGCTCCTAATTGGCTGTTGGTAAGCCAATCACAGGGCTGGAAACTCTCAGTCTCTCTAAAGAGTTCACATTAGCAAGATGTATGTTCCACCGCTCCTGAGAGATACGTCTTTCAAACGTATCCCTCAGGAGAGGTGGAACATACATCCTGTCTATGTGAACTCTTGAAAGAGACTGGGAGTTTCCAACAGCCAATCAGGAGCGCCGTAAGGGACTGGCCTAGACATCATATGCACGGGTGATGTGAATCTACTATAGTCTTAGAGATGAAACTTCACTAAGTAGCAACCGGATACATTGCTCCTTTGTGGAAGCACATTTTCAAAATACAAAATACATCCACCGTAGAGACGGATCAGTATCCCTGAAAAATTTATACACCCGGATTCTGCATCTTAACCTCTAGCAAAGGATCCCAGGCTCATGAATGCTGGTCTTTTTCGAAAACCTCGATAAGAGAAACCGAATAATAAGGGCGAAGAGTAAAAACTATTTGAGCGTGTCCTCACGTCGATGCTGATGTCATAGAGCATAATATAACTTAACACAGCAAACTTTCAGCTGTAACAATTAATTAGGTAACAGATGCCACATGTTCATATGAACCACACACACGCCCAGCTAGATTAGACATGGCGAGGAAAGAACAACGTACAATCACAAACATATATAGTATAGACAGAGACAGATCGTAACTTTCACCATAAATACCCATATACTCGCATCTATGAACACGGTTTTCATCACTCGCTCCACTGCGAAGTGAATAAGATCTCGTCTAATGACACGATAAATTTATAGAGTTTCATTAGCGGGCGATTATGCCATTAGAGGCCATAAATTACACCGGCGGTGCATGAATATTGCTCGTGTCATGTCATCCGATGGTACTCGGGGAGGCGGCCTGCTTGATTCCTCACTCGCCCCCCCCCCCCCCCCCCCCCTCTCCTGTCTTTCTTTCTATCTTTATTATCCCCACATACAATGGGACTCATCAAGATAGGCGGAAGAACTACATAAGGCCTTTGCTGAAGGAATTGTACTTCCATTGCAAAAAGAATAACATTCTTTGCTTTCGTTCAAAAACGTCATGACCAAGTGGCTTTTAGAATATTATGTTTGTTACCGGTAATGCTTAACATGACCGCACATTTTTATGAAACAAAAGCAGGATTGCCCTCTAACTTGTAAAATGAGGCAATTAGCACCGTATACGATACAATTACTATAATTATGCTTGAGAAGTAGGATTGTTAAGTTTTCTGATCTTCAAAATACTTAATAATTTTCCTGAATTAGCTCTTTTTACCTCCGTCCTCAATACTTTACATTTTTCCTGAATAGCTCTTTATGCTGGCGTCCTCAAAAATCCTGCTGCATGGTGACAGCTGAAGTGCACGTTTCTGAAAGTGTTGAATGTCATCATACACCAACACTACACATTCATCCACTAAAATAAGAGTGTATGGGACCACTAACCTCACGTCCAACGAATTCTGAAGTCTTTCGTATCCAACAAATTATGGCTTTCGTATCGCGGTCACTTAGCCCGGAGGGGACGAGCGTCATCGCCAACGACCTCAGGTAAACAGGTTCATTTGCACGCATCAAAAGCTTACTTTTGTACAGCCCTCATTATAACAACACTTGTAACGCCACATATGTTACACAAAACAATTCATCTGGTAATATTTTTTTTCTAGTTAACTCTCATTTCAATATACAAATATACTCTCCTCTTCCATAAAGGAAGCCTCAACCAACAGTAACTGGGCGACCTCTTCTTGTTACTTTAAAAGCGATTCCTGCCATCCTCCTTCGTTCCTCATGATGACGTTCACTTTCAGTAATCAATCAATAATATTGTATTTTTCGGGATACCAACTCTCAGGTGGGGGGTAGCGGCGGCGGCGCGCCCCTCACTATTTTCCGTTACCCCGAATTTAGCCGACAGATGATAAATAAACTTAAAACTCACTATTTTGGGCCACTCAGAGCTTTTTCTTATCTTCGTACAAGTAAAAACTGTTAAGGTATTTTGAGTTTTTTATACCTGTCTGCAATTTATTTTACAGATTGTACAAGAATTGACCCATTCCCATTTTTAATTGTTTCTCGATGGTGGCGTGGCCAAGGCCATTGCTTGTTTCAGCGGAGCAAACAGGATCCAGCTCAGTGCACATTTCTTCAGGTGCAGCTGCTGCTGCTGCTATGAGTGAAGGGATCAGGCATCTACTACTCCTGAAGTGACTAAAATACAAATTACTTCTCTCATTCACTATTGTCCAACATTCGTAGGCTTCCCATGGACTGCTTTTCGAAGGGGTGGTCCACTAATGACTAATGACGTCTATCATTACATAAGGCTTATATATCCACTTCGTTTTCCGTTCCGGAGTTTTAGATACATTTTTTCGAAGATTAAAAAAAAAAAAGTCTGTCTGTCTTTCATTATGCATCGATTTACCAAAATGAAAACCTCACTTCCACATGCTAATCGTAAATTAAGGACCGTACAGTTAGCAGCCCGATGGGAGAGGCACTGACTGTGGAGGGGGGTAGCGTCGTGAATAATGGCAACGGGCCTGGCAGCTTCACTCCCAAAAGGCTAGAGAAGGCTAACATTTTCTGGAACTATTACCTTTAAGAGCAAAACACGTATTGTGGGAAAAAAATACGGATACATACATCCACTATATAATATATATATATATATATATATAGTATATATATATATATATTATATATATACTATATATATATATAATATATATATATGTGGTTCTATGGCAACTGACACCATGACAACTCACTTCCGGAAAACAACTCATACCTGGACAACTGGTATCTAGCACAACTTAAAAATAGGTATTGATAAAGTAAATAGGCAAGTTTTTATAGGCGTAAGTGTTCATTTAACTCTTTCAATGATTGACTAGCATCCTTTAAATTTCATAGTTGATGCTAGTTACTGTTCGTCCAGGAATCAACTCACACACAGTTGTCATAGCTTTTAAACGAGATTGTGGTATTTCTATATTTTGTACATGTCAAGGCAGTTGGTTTTGTACTTGTCAACTGTTTTTACATTTTCTTTAGCCCTCACAATACCATATTATATAGAATCTCAGCGAGGAGTTAATAGGCTTGTGTATGATAACAACTATTATATAGTTTTCATGCACAGAAAGCAGATAAATCAAGCATAGATGGTTATTTGAAGTAAAGATGCGCAGAGAGCGCGTTCAGAGACGATGGTTGAGGCGGACCCCATAGAATTAGTAGATTCAACAGAAGAACACTTTCATAGCCATGCTGTGAATCAAGTAAAATCGAGAATTGTCCTCTGTTCTATAGAAGCCAAAGCCTTGTCATCACAAGAGATGAGGCCACTGGCTTGGACTGCCAGCAACATAAAGTTTGTCGCGAAGTATTCGTCGGTGGCGACAACAGAATAGTAGAGCTCCCCCTATTCCATCAAGGATGTGTTTTTGATATACCGCTATTGTCCAGCAAACTTGTACCAGGGGAACCATTCTCCACAACAAGGCTGGATGATCCTTATTAAAATTCTTGACCGGGTTGACGAGGCCACATTTAAAGTTTGCCTATCTATATATTACCACTTATATCCAATCAGCATTCAAATAGATATTTTGAATGTACCTCATGTTTTCGTATTCTTACCCAACAAGCGGCAAGCAACTTACGATCGCTTGTCTTCTCAGTTAGGTCATAAAGTCGAATGAAATACATATGAAGTATTTCATCTAAAGACAAAGAGCTGTACAGCACTTGTTATTTTTACCAGAGACTGATGTTATTATGGATTGATTTATAGATATTAGGCATAATGCCAAGCACTGGGGCAACTAAGGCCATTCAGCGCTGAAACGGAAATTGACAGAAAAGGTTTGAAAGGTGTAACTGGAGGAAAGCTTCGCAGTTGCACTACGAATTAATTGTTAGTAAAGGGTGAAAAGTAAGGTGGAAGAAAGACAATATGAAAGGAGGTACAGTAAAAGGGAATCAAAAGTGTTGCAGCTAGGGGCCGAAGGGACGCTGCAAAAAAGAACCTTAAGTAATGCCTATAGTGCACCGCATGAGGTGCATCGACGGTACTACCCCCCTACGGGAGATTGATGTTATTGTTGCACCCGAAGCACTGTCAGATGACGACAGTTTGCCACAAAATTTTGTGTCGTATTTTGAAGTGACTTACATAGGGCCCGAAAGTGGAAAAGGCGCTAGAAGACGTCGTCTGTTTCCAATATTTCTAACTGAAATATGGAATATTTCAGATAAGACTCCAACTGGCATGACTAGACTAATAACCGCCTTGAAGGTTTCCATAATGCCTTACAAGCTTCAGTTTCATGCCTACATATCAGAATATCTGGAAATTGATAATTGCACTCAATTTCGAGACGATTTTGACGCAGAAAAAGAAAATTGATTTGGAAAGGGGAGTGCAAATAACTTCAAAACAGGTTACAAAGAGTGCAACAAGCGACTGATAACCTGACTTGAAAAGTATGGCCCTGCACTAAAATGTTACAGTAAATGTTTTAAATTTTCATTGTCACCCCAAAAAATAGAATTTTTCTATTAATATTTGTTGTTTTATTCTTTCTCGATTTTTCCTTAAAAATCAATCCGTTATCAATTTGTACCTGTTGCCTTGCCTTATATATCAGTTGTCCAAAATATCAACTATCCAGGTGTGAGTTACCCAATATGAGTTTTCTGGGAATGAGTTGTCTAGGTATCAGTTGCCCTGGCACTATATATATACGTATATATATATATATATATATATATATATATATATATATATGTGTGTGTGTGTGTGTGTGTGTGTGTGTGTATAAATATATATATATATATATATATATATTTATATACACACACACATGCAGAAATGTGTATGCATGTATGTATCTATGTATATATGTATGTATACGTATATATATACATAAAAACGAGTTACAAAAGCCTAGTAAGTGATCTTCTATGTTACATCATAATACATCAAGTGACTGGGCTCTGCCTAAACGCAACGACGACGTTGAAAGACTAATCACCAATATAATTAATACTATTTTGTTACATAAAGATCTTCATTACAAACAAGTAAAAGGGTTATATAATCCTTCCCCCACCCCCCCACCCCCCCCCCTCTCTCTCTTCTCTCTCCTCTCTCTCTCTCTCCTCTCTCTCTCGTCTCTCTCTCTCTCTCTCCTCTCTCTCTATCTCTCTCTCTCTCTCTCTCTCCTCTCTCTCTCTGTCTCTCTCCCCTTAACTCTTCCCGCCTGGGTGTTGGCTTGGAGATCAATGCCTGGCGATGACGTAAGCATGACGTCAGAGCACAACAGGTTTCCCCCTCGAGACTACGAGGGAAAAGGTCAGAGGTCATGTTAATTTGGCCGGTCAGGGGTAAATCGGCCAGGTATGGAAAAGGTGGAGAGAGAGAGAGAAGAGAGAGAGAGGACGAGAGAGAGAGAGAGAGAGAGAGAGAGAGAGAGACTACCTCCACGTAAAAAGGTAGATCTAAGGTATATGGAGCCTACAGGGAGGTGTGTGGGAAATATAGATGTGTTCACTAATGGAAAACCTTTCAGTAGAGAGAGAGAGAGAGAGAGAGAGAGAGAGAGAGAGAGAGAGAGAGAGAGGCTGTGGTGTTAGAGTGAAGGAATACGGAATTCCAAAGTAAACATGTCTTAAGTATGAATTCTATATATATATATAATATATATATATAATATATATATATATATATATATATATTATATATATATATATAAGACTACTGGTATAAGAAATGTTGAAGTAATAGCAGTGGTACTGCCTGTATAAGTATTAAGAGCAAGTTGTCTACGAAATCTGAATTTTGTTCAAACAAAAGAGCATCATGGAGTTGACGATGAGACACTTAAGAATGATCTTATTAAGCACGCTTCTTTTCATAAAATGTAATAATATAATAATAATAATAATAATAATAATAATAATAATAATAATAATAATAATATGCTGGAAGTCAACCCTCTTTAAAAACATGTTTTATTGAAGATTATTGCTGCATCAGATGCATTAATTTTACAGAGGTTATTCTGTATTTTTTTAAGTTATGGTTTTCTCATTGTTCCTTAAACCTTCGGTGCGTTGCTCACCAGTTTAAGCAACAATGAAAAAACCATGCTTAGAAAAATAGAGAAAAACCTCTACAAAAATTAATGCAGTTGATGCAAAATAATTTTCAATAAAATAATAATAATAATAATATTTCACAAAGAGAGCAACGCAACACCTTACTTTCGAAGACTCCTTCGCAAGATATATCACTAAAGATTACAAAACCGACTTACGACTATTCCCAAGCGACGTTTATGATTTTGTAGTCTGAATTTCCTTTCAGATGAAGATCTCTTTGATAAGAAATTATATATATATATATATATATATATATATATATATATACCCTTCTCCCCCCTTCTTCGGAGAGGTTGGCTCCCAAAAGGTATAGCCCTCCTCAGATTGACATTTGTCAATTCCGTGTCACCTTTTCTTGATCTCGGTGGATGCTGGTAACCATTTGCAGCTGGGTAAACATTTGATCTGTAGACTGGAGGGAACCTTGGCCATGAAATCTTGAGGTTGAGCACTATACCATTCATCCATGGCACCCACTGACCCTTTCTTAGCCCCAAGGACGGAGCTTGGAATCTATCAGATCTGAGCCTGTTTGAACTCGGGACCCAGTGATATGGAATACATCATATGCAGACAAGAGATCGTACTC
>NC_061090.1:51154890-51157390 GCF_015104395.2 Macrobrachium nipponense | reverse complement strand
CAAAAACCCTTAAGATGGGAATTGCTCTCAGGTCAACAAACAGATCGCTCGGTCATGAGATAGCGCAGCAACGTTGGTTATTATTAGCTTTTTGTTCGTTTGTATGGTGTTTTTACGTTGCATAGAACCAGCGGTTATTCAGCAACGGGACCAACGGCTTTACGTGACTTCCAAACCAAGTCTATCACCAGAAATACACATTTCTCACGCCTCAATAGAACGGCCGAGAATCGAACAAGCGGCCACCGAGGTGGCAGGCCAAGACCATACCGATTACGCGACCGAGGCGGCTATTAGCTTTTTGTAATTTCCAAAACTGTAGTTGACAGAAGAATTTTGCCCAATGAATAAATGTATAACAACGCAGAAACTAAAAACGACCTAGTTAACTGAAATTTCAGATTAATCCCTGGTGGAAAAACGATTCGAACTTCGTTTCCCTAAAAATCAACTGTTATGATCCTGTTGATCTAACCTAGGAATTGTATGCATGCAGTTGGTAAACTATGGTGGGTCGCAGACAAGACGGAAGAAGACGTGGTGAAGACAACCTCGTCTTAAAAATACTGCTTAATACTGGAAGTTTAACAACCATTGGTGTAAGTCTGTTTATTTATATACATACATATATATATATATTATACTATATATATAATATATATATATATATATATCAAATGCCAAGCAGGAAAGTGAAACAACGGAGTGGTGCTAGACCTTTAGACTTACAGTTCTTTACTTAGCAGCCTGTTAAGTAAAAGGCAATATAAGTCGAAAGGCCCAGCACCACTCCGTTGTTTCATTGTCCGTCTTGGCATTTGTCTTTATCTATATATTCATTACATTCCATATTTACGTGCTATCTATCTATCTATCTATCTTTATATATATATATATATATATATATATATATATAAAATTCTATAAATGCATATATACCTACATCAGGATTAATCATTGTTTGGTCAACATTTAATATTTATTTTCTACCTTCAGTACTCAACTAAAGCAGAAAGTTATAAACTCCTCATTAACTCAGAAAGTGTCTGATGAAAATTAATCTTGCGATACACTGACATCAAAGTATGGCGAAATATCTGACGCTATTCCAAGCGGGAGGGGGAAAAAAATTAGTAAAAAATGCGCGGAAGCGTCTTTGGCGCAATCGAGTTTCTGTACAGCGTATAATGCTGTATGAAACTCTCAGGCATGGCACACAAAACTCTCAGACGCAGACCATGAAAATTTCAGCCACGGCCCGGTGGTGGCGGCCTGTGGTTCCTAGGCTGACCAAATCGAAATTAAAAAAAATATAAATAAGCACCTTTGAGGATCAAGACGAGCCACATTGTCAAGATATTATTGTAACTGTATTCCACTGACATCATTACGAGGCTCTTGATGTGCTGCAGTAGGACTTCTCAGCTAGGAACGGGTAGAGTTCAGTTGCTCCCCAGATGCGGTCAAACGGAGGTGGGCTGCGATGCCTTGGAATTGGATTCGGTGGTGCCATCCGCTCAACTTAACCTTAAGTAAAATAAAAACTATTGAGGCTAAAAAAAAGGCTGCAATTTGTTATGTTTGATGATAGGAGGCTGGATGATCAACATACCAATCTGCACGGCTCCTGCCTCAGTAGTTTTTAGGATAAGCGGACGGACAGACAAACTAAAGAGGCTTTCTTCTTGGCGTGTTCGATAATGCTGAGTGCTTGTAAAAATAAATTATGAAATTGAGGATGTCAAGCCAAACACTGGGACACTTAAGGCCATTCATCACTTAAGGCAATAAAAAGAGATTTTGAGTAAAAGTAACCCCCGTACTGAGAAGAAAAATACTGTCAACCATTATGACTTAAAAACTTCTGCCACCCATATTCTCCCTTCTTGTGTCAACGAGTGAGGATGTCCTATAAGTACATCGTTGCCAATCAAGAGATTTAAATGAAAAGTCCTTCCGACGGACGAGCGGTCGTTAATGACCTTCCTCAATGACCTTCTCTGCGAAATGGCCAGACTGAATATGACTATAGCTGGTTCACTTAAGGTAGATTCTTGGGTGAGCCCTATGCCTACGAGACGTTTGTTTGGCGGGCCGCTGATTGGCTGGGAGCTGCCTATCTCCCGGTACCAGCCAATCAGCTGTCGCCAAACAAACGTCTCGTAAGCATAGGGGTCGTCCAAGAATCTACCTTAAGTGAACCAGCTATGGACTGATTGACTGAATACTATAAAAGGGCATCAAATTTCTGCGGGAGTTGAAGACAATGCAAGTCTTTCAGATTCGGCATCTTCGAGGATATAGGGCAATACTTTACAAAGTTTCATCAATTCTGAAACTTTGAACATGACGGCTAAAGTAACTTAAATTCTTCAATTCCAGACACCAATGAGAGAGAGAGAGAGACGGAGAGAGAGAGAGAGAGAGAGAGAGAGAGAGAGAGAGAGAGCGAGAGAGAGAGAGGAATGTTACTCCACGTCAGTGTAAAGGGAATGTAAAT
>NC_061090.1:51137390-51139890 GCF_015104395.2 Macrobrachium nipponense | reverse complement strand
TAAGAGTGGGGCAGTTGTTATTATGAACATTGATGATTATAACATTAAGATTTTTAGATTATTGGATGATGAATATATATACACGAAACTTGTATCGATTCCTTCGATTAGTGAAATACAGAAAGAATTTAATAGGCAGCTTAAGGCTATCAGCAGCCGGGTCATGGATAGACATTTGCGTGATAATTTACTTAAAATGACTTCTGATAATAACCAAGTCCTTCCGTATTTATGGCATACCTAAAGCACACAAACCGGGGTGCCCATTGAGACCCATAGTGTCAAACGTATGGTGGCTCCCTAGTCAAAGTTGGCTAAATGGTGAGCTACGATTCTGAGTAATTTCTTGGGTAAATTCTCCCCTTCTCATTTACGTCATTCATCGGACTTCATTGAAAGAAAACGGAATATAGGCCACTGCGAGGGTAAAATGATTAGTTTAGACGTTAATGCATTATTTACAATTGTCCCATTAGATTTCGTTTGGAACAAACTCAAGGAAAAAGAAAGGGAGGGTACCTTTAATCCACAAATTCCTGTTGACATTTTAATTGATTTGATTAAGCTTAGCGTTAGCTCAACTGTATTTAGTTTCAGGGTTACCGACAAACCTTCGGAATAGCTAGGGGGTTACCATTGTCTCCAGTGTTGGTTAATTTGTGCATAGAATTGTTTGAAGCTGATTTAGTTAGCTGTTGTCCTGAGGACATTTAGCCTTTTCTATGGGTCAGATATGTTGACGATATCTTTTTTATTTATAAAGGTAATTATTCAGTTTAACCGTTTTTTAGAATTTGTTAATAACTTGATGCCATCCATTAACTTTTAAGTTGAATTTGAGGTCGACAATAATTTACCATTTCTGGACGTTCTGGTTCACCATGACCCTGTTACTTTTAACTTTACATTTAGTGTATACAGAAAGACACCAACGCAGAATGTATTCATTCATTTTTTATTCATACCATAGCCAACGTAAAAAGTTCTAACGTCATCGTCAACATGGTAACAAGAGGGCTTCGGATTTGTGATCCACAGTACATAGACAAGGAAATGGAACATATAAGAGAGGGTTTTCACGAGACTGGGATACCAAAAACATTTTATTGACCAAGAATTTACCAGGGCTAGAAAAACTTTTTAAATAACACGACGCCGACCGCGAAACTAATGAATCAAAAGTAGTCAGTGTATCCGCTTCCTGATCATCATAGTTTGGAAAGCGAGAGTAATTTACATATATATATATATATATATATATATATATATATATATATATATATATATATATATATATGTGTGTGTGTGTGTGTGTGTGTGTGAGTATGTGTGAGAGAGAAGATTTCCTTAACTTCAATCAATACAAAAATTAATATGAAGAGTTACATTAAAATCCCGTCCTTGCATTATTTCCCAAGGGATCCACCCCCCCCCCCCCCACACCACCACCCCCACCCCCCCACCCCCCCCCGGGGGGGGGGGATCCCACCCCCCCCCCCCCACACCACCCCACCCCGGAGATCCACCACCCAAACCCACACACCCGGAGCCCCCCCCCCCCCCCCCCCCCCCCCCCCCCCCCCCCCCCCCCCCCCCCCCCCCCCCCCCCCACACACACACATATATATATATATATATATATGTGTGGTGTGTGTATGTATATATATATCTGCAATTTCAATACAAAACTTTATGCAAAGACATTAAAAACCTCATTCTTATTTTGTTTCCTTAAGGATTCAAGTCTGCAACAGCCATGAAACCAGGAAAGCACAGTCTGATTTCCCTTCTACTCTCCGGGTTTGTTGATGAAAGAAAAATTCTTGCCCATAAACCCCATTCATTGTAACATAACATCCTTCATTCCATCTCCCCAGCAACAAACGCCCGACAAAGCCTCGTAAACTATACCTACTCTTCCCTTTGCCATATAAGTAAGAAACTAATATGCATTACTTTTCTCAGACACACAGACACACTCTCTCTCTACCCATCCTCCTCAGGTGGACTTTTTATTGTTCATTGATCCTAAAGTCTCTCTCTCTCTCTCTCTCTCTCTCTCTCTCTCTCTCTCAGTACCACTCGCTGTCTATGACTGATCCCTAACCTATCACCTACCGAATATACAAGTCTTGCTCCTCTTCTTCTTTCATCTCTTTCTTTGGAAACCATCCACACCCAAAGACCTCTCTCCTCGCCCACCTACACCCACTAGTCGCTGAATGCGCACTCTTATCAACAGAGAGAGAGAGAGAGAGAGAGAGAGAGAGAGAGAGAGAGAGAGAGAGAGACCACCCACACACCCGTATCCCACCCATCTGCACTTGCAGACAACATCCATCAGAGTGTACATGTATGCAATCAATATTTATGAACGGCGAGCAGTGTTTACATAGGTGAAATTAGCACCTTTCGAATGTAAATGAGTCGGTGCAGGTGTGCAAGTATAACCCACAACATTTTCTTCTCTTACATAAGAAAAGGAAAAAAAAAATGGGGA
>NC_061090.1:51122390-51132390 GCF_015104395.2 Macrobrachium nipponense | reverse complement strand
CTCAAAATACATCAATCAAAGAGATACATGAACGGAAGATTAATCCTATAGACGACTAGGATACAAAAAGAAAGCAGACAAGAAAGGAACTAAATAACTGCAAGATTGAATTAAAAGTGGTAAAGATAAGACGTCACAGAATACGCGTATACAAGACCAGAACAACACTTGCATACCACAAGGAAAATAAGCTTAAAAATAACAAAGATAAAGTAAAAAACAAAAAATCACGACAAAAGCAAGTGAGGAAAAATCCACGAGAAGGGAAAGAAATGAGAATAATGAGGGGAAAACAGCAAAAAAAAAAAAACGGAGAGGAATAAGAACACAGACGGGATGAGGAAAATTTAACATAGAGGAGTGGGAATGTGGAAAATTAAAGAAAAAGGAACGCGCGGAGAAAAATAAATGGAAAAATAAAAGAGAAGGGAACAAGGTAAGGAGAATAAAGAGAAAATAAAAAAGAAAACAAAGAGGTACGGTAAATAACGCTGAAAAGTCAAAAAGAATCAAACGAAATTAAGAAAATTAGGGAAATATATTTCACGCTACAAAAAAAAAAAATAAATAAATAAATAAATAAAATGAGAAGAAAAAGTAAATGCAAAATTAAAAGAAACGAAACCGATAATTACGAGAGAGAGAGAGAGAGAGAGAGAGAGAGAGAGAGAGAGAGAAGAAACTTAGTGATTAACATAGAGGATACAAAACGACAATGCGCACCGCCAGGTCGAGGGAGCACCCTACGATGCTCCATATAGCGTGTCTCGGCCTAATACTCTGGATGTTACCTTTCTATGTAACTAAGGAATCGGTTAGGCCTTTGAAGGTACGGCTAGTGCTGCCCTTATAATTTAATACCTATCATTATCTGCCACTAGTAATTACCTACAAATTATTGTAGGAGTCTCAGACCTGTGATTACGTTACACTCCCAAATTACCATGGTATGAGAGAGAGAGAGAGAGAGAGAGAGAGAGAGAGAGAGAGAGAATCGAGAGAGAGAGAGAGGAGGGGGGAGCGGGGAGGGGGGGGGGGGGGGGGATATGGGGAAGTTTAGGCTGGAAGAACAATGTGGGAATGGCATAGGTGAGGGTATGGTAGGGATGCGGTGGTGGATAATCTTCAGAAAAGGTTATGGTAGACGAAAATGATGATGGGGATTATAATAAAAATGTAAGGATGTACTAGATAAAGAACGGGAAACTCAAGTCATCTCGTCGCATACAGATACACGAATGGATGTCTGGTAATAACAATAATAGCAGCCATAGTTGCAGTAATGCAGAATTACATAATTCTGAATGACAGAGAATAATGAAACGGTACATCTCTACGGGTACCACGCCAACCTGACGATTACCAATTACCCGTGCATGCAGCAGTCCGTTATAAATGTGACCACGCAATAATCCTTATTATTATTATTATTATATTAAGAAAATGAACCCCATTCATTTAGAACAAGACCACAGGGGCCACTGACTTGATACAAGCATTCAACCAACCACTGCGCAAATACATCTGAATGCGATTCTCTTCTGCAGACAGATGAAAATTTCTGTTGTCAAACAGCAAATCAAGTGAAAACCGCAGGGCTGAATCGTAGTGAATTGGGAAATGGCAAAGCTCATGCTAGAACAGAGACGTTGAAATAATACAAACAGAATAAATATGATTAAATACAATGAATGGTCTATCATAACATATTCTTCATTTCTGGTGGGTGGAATTCCCCATTCTGTAATTCCCAGAGTCACATGTCTGTCCAATTGGCAGACTTGCACTGGAAGTTTACTTGAGGAAGCTGTTCCTATCTCAAGTCATATTACCAAGACGTATGGAAAAAATCGGATGACTCTTGCATGACTGGAATGCCAGATTTCTCTCTCCATGTTCTTACTTGGCCTTTTGAAAACTTACGGGGAATGACCGTAACTCCTATGCCAACATGTTAGGGTATTCACTTACCAAGGTCGCTTACGTATTTCAACATATATTTGATGACGTTAAATTTTGAAATATATATATATATATATATATATATATATATATATATATATATATAATATATATATATATATATATATATATATATATTATACGTGTGCATGTATACACTGTTCTCTATACATAAGCAGTAATAATTGCATGAATATAACCCGAAATTGCAAAAATAAAGTTTTTTTTTTATTTCAAATTTGCTAAAATTGGATAAGGCTCAATAGACTTTGCCTATGAATCATCATACTTGAAAAGAGTTGTGCCCAAAATCAGAGACACAAGTTACAAATATTTTATTTTTTCTGGGGCATCGTTACATGTGTAATAGTGATGATAGTGAATTTTTTCCTTTAGAAGCTTCTGAATTTACCCTGCAAGATTCAAAACTAGGAATGTTATGCAATTTCACATAGGACAGGCTCGTGAAGAACGGAATTGCAGAATCATCAACAAGTCTGAGCATTTGAGGCCTCACGCCAAAGGAAAGCTTTCATGGAAGGATGGTTGCTTCCTTGCGCGCGAAAATGAAATTCCACGCTGGGCCCGAACCAAGGGAAAAATACCCAGTTGCTACAATACCTGATATATAATACCGGTTGGTTGACCCATCGTTTCAAAGACAAGCAGACAATTTTCATCTAATTCAATCTTCCTCAGAGGCATTATGAATATCTAAATATTGCAAATCAAATATGAAATGTTAAATGTTGCACTTTATACATTAAACAAACTATAGAGGGTTACTGTTGCAATAAGGTAGTATCGTACAGTTCAAAGTTGAAAGATCATCGGCTTGTACTAATTTAATTTCCAAGGATAGATTAGGCAGTACCTCTATATGTAAAGTTATATAATGAAGATAAGGAAGAATGTTCTGCAAGAAAAAGACTAATAATACCAAATAATGATTAGAGTTTGAAAATTGGAAGGATTAAAACAATTAAGAGCCTTGTTAAAAATTTGCAAATTATACGGGAAAAACGGTTCTATACAAGTTTACTTGAATTCTCGACAGATGTAAGACAAAATTTTATTATTATTATTATTATCATTATTATTATTATTATTATTATTATCATTCAGGACTTGAGCACTGTTCATATGGGACACACCCATGGGGGCCACTGATTTGAAATTCAAGCTTCCAAAGACTACGGTGTTCATTAGAAGGAAATAAAAGGTATGGTATATACAAAAAGACGAGATCACTTGCTAAAAAAATAGTTAATAGATAAAAATGTGAGTAAATTATTAAAAGCTGAAACTTTTGTAATAGGAAGAAGTTATAAAATTGCCAATTATAGAAGCAACAGTGAAGTCCTTTGCCATAAGGAAATATGGAGAGATAACTGCTTTAAATAAAATCTAACCTGGAGAGGAAATGTCGAAACTGAATTAAGAATAAATATAGCTGTTTATCTCACTCACCAGAGCGTCTGGAATTTAAGAATGACTTATATTAGGACAATGGAGAAAAGGTTAGAAGATCATAACGTCCCTGGAGAAGGGATGCGGTCTTAGGTAAGGCGAGGAAAAAGTTGAAAGATGAGTTACCGGAAATAATACTAAGAAAAATAAAAAAAAATCCAGAGAAAAGGATTAAATTTTGTTTCCTGATTAGGTTATAAATGTAACTAATAATTCGGCGAGGGGTTTGAAAAACCGTATGGAAAACAGATTTTACAAAAATTACAATGACGAAGATGAATACTTGCTGTGATTTAGGAATCAAATATTTAATAAAGTATGAAATGTAATATCTAGAAAAATTTCGAATTACTTAAAAAAAAAAATTCATAATCTACAATGCCCAAAATAATTACAACAAGCACTTTAATCTAAAAGTAAGATCGCTGCAAAAACTGAAGAGAATTTTAGGTCGGGGATCGGAAACGATAATTATAATTGTCGAAAAAAAAAAAAAAATTGAGAATTTATACGCACGCGACAACTGAAGTCTAACAGTAACTGATGCACTTGTCCTTACAAAAAGACAACTCTGAAATCCAAAACCAAAATCATGAACCTGTCATATGGACGCTAGGAAGCTAGACATCATGACATGATAGCTTACCCTAAATCATGCAACCTACACAGGTCCTTCTCCGGACAAGCTTAATACATTTTAAGAACGCTCTAATGAAGGTCAAAACAATTATCGTATTAATCTCCATTCACCTCATAATGAACAACCAAATCAGTGTATAACCCACTCAAAATATGTTATTGTTATTATACAATTAAGTTTGTTCATACTTACCTGGCAGATATATATATAGCTGTATTTTCTGAAGTCCGACAGAATTTCAAAACTCGCGGCACACGCAGTGGGCGGCCAGGTGGTAGTACCCATTCCCGCCGCTGGGAGGCGGATATCAGGAACCATTCCCATTTTCTATTCATATTTTATTAATGTTCACTGTCTCCTGAGGGGAGGAGGGCGGGCAATTTATATATATCTGCCAGGTAAGTATGAACAAACTTAATTGTATAATAACAATAACATTTTGTTCATGCCACTTACCTGACAGATATATATATAGCTGAATCCCACCTTCGGATGGTGGGAAGAGACAGAATAGGATTTTTTAGGAAACTTAAATTAAGTAGATGATATACATCTTGGTTCCTCACCTGTTTGCAAAGTAGACTATGTGATTACTGTCACTTAAGGCTGCTTTTGCTTTAATCAGAGTTGCCAGCCAGGTGGAGACCTGTAGTGCTGGTGCGCTCTGGATGATCTGTCAACGGGTACGAGACCTCAACGTGACAAGACCATCGAGGCCATACATATGAGGGCAACGAAGCAACTGACCACCACCTGACCAACTATTCACAAAAACCCCTTAAAACTAACTAAAGGATGGGAGATCTTCACATAAGACTCACCACAACCTAAAAAACACAACAACCAAACTAACCTAATCCTAACTAAGGGATAGGGACAGAGCTACTTCCGGACCCCAAGACTGTGTCCGCAGAAACGTATGGCCCCAGTGAATTACAATCGTCGTAAATCGTTCTCACATCCCTTAGGTAATGTGAGGCGAAGACGGAGTTACTCCTCCAAAAGGTGCAATCAAGAATGTCCTCGATTGACATGTTCTTTTGGAAGGCAAGAGAGGTAGCGACAGTCTCGACTTCGTGCGCTTTCACTCGTAAGAGGCTCAAATCAGTTCTTCTGGAAAGATGAATGAGCCTCCTTAATGACGTCCCCTTAGAAAGAAAGCAACAGCATTCATTCGATAAAGGTAACTCTGGTCTCTTCACGGAGCACCAGAGATTACCTGAGGGACCTCTTACCTCTTTTGTTCTATGTACATAGAACTTGAGAGCCCTGACCGGGCACAGGACTCTCTCGGTTCTTGGCCCACCAGACTTGACATACCCTTGATCTCGAAAGTTTTCGGCCAAGGGTTCGAAGGATTTTCATTCTTCGCCAAGAAGTTGGGTTCAACGAGTAGACAGCATTGTCTCCTTTGAATCCCATTAAATTACTAAACGCTTGAATTTCACTAACTCTCTTAGCCGTCGCAAGAGAAGTTAGGAAAAGAGCCTTCCTTGTCAAGTTTCGAAGAGACGCTGCCTGAAGCGGTTCGAAAGGACTTGACATAAGGAATTTAAGCGAACCACGTCAAGGTTCCATGACGGAGGTCTCATTTGAGGAATCTTCGAAGTCTCGAAAGATTTTAAAAGGTCATGAATGTCCTTGTTGTCAGAAAGGTCAAGGCCTCTGTGCCTAAAAACCGCTGACAACATGCTTTTGTATCCCTTGATGGTAGGGACCGCTAATTTCTGCACATTCCTGAGAAAGAGCAGAAAATCAGCTATCTGGTTCACCAGAGGTCGAGGAAGAGGAAACTCCCTCCTTTTTACACCATGCCCACCCTGAAGGAAGCCCACTTCGATTGGTAAACAGCTCTTGTGGAAGCACGTCTTGCATGTGCGATTGCTCTCGCAGCTGCTTTCGAAAAACCTCTTTTTTCGCTCTGGCCAACTTTGCGATAGTCTGAACGCAGTCCAGACCCAGAGCGGAGAGTTTTGGTGAAACCTTTCGAAGTGAGGCTGTTTGAGTAGATCTTTCCTCCAGGGCAATGTCCTTGGAAAGTCTACAAGGAAAGACATGACCTCTGTGAACCATTCTCTTGCTGGCCACATCGAGCGATCAGGGTCAACCTCGTCCCTTCTGAGGCGCAAACTTCCTCATGACTTCCCCACAAAAAAAAAAAAAAATCTTGAATGGTGGGAAGGCGTACAGGTCTAGACCCGTCCAATTCCAAAGCAACGCATCTACTGCGATCGCTTCTGGATCCAGGACCGGGGAGCAATAAGAGGAAGTCTCTTGGTCCTTGACGTCGCGAATAAGTCGACCAGCGGACGTCCCCCACAACAACCAAAGGTCTCGACACACGTCTTCGTTCAAGGTCCATTCCGTCGGTAGGATTTGTTCCCACGACTGAGAAGATCTGCCCTGACGTTTTGCACTCCTGCAATGAACCTCGTCAGGATTGTCACATTTCTTCTCTTTGCCCACAGCAGAATCTCTCTCGCCAGGGAAAACAAAGTTCTGGAGTGTGTTCCTCCCTGATTTTTTTAGATAAGCGAGTGCTGTGGTATTGTCCGAGTTTACCTGAACAATCTTGTTCTTCAAACTCCTTTTCGAAGAAACTGCAGGGACAGAAATAATTTGCTGCCAGTTCTTTTGACCATTTATTATGCCAGGCTACCTGTTCCCCTCTCCAGGAGCCTGACACTTCCTTCCCTCCTAGTGTTGCTCCCCAGCCCGTGATGGAAGCGTCGGAGAACAACACTAGGTCGGGGCTCAGAAGACTTAGGGACACACCTTCCTGAAGCTTCTGAGGGTCCAACCACCATCTTAGATGGTTCTTTATCGAAGCGATATTCTCAATATTGCATTGAGATCGTCCTTGGCCTTCCACTGTCCGCAAGGAAAATTGGAGAGGCCTGAGGTGCAGTCTTCCCAAGGAAACAAACCTTTCTAGCGAGGAAATGGGTTCCCAGCAGACTCATCCATTCCCTCGCCGAGCAAGTCTCTTTCCCTAGAAGGCTGAGATCTTTTCTAAGCCTAGCCGCTGACGTTCCTGGGACGGAAACGCTCGAAAAGCCACTGAATCCATCTGAATCCCCAGATACACGATGGACTGTGTTGGGGTCAGATGCGACTTTTCGAGGTTGACCAGAAGTCCCAGGGACTTTGCTAGGGCTAAAGTGAACTGCAAGTCCTTCAGACACTTCCCTCTCGACGACGCTCTGATCAGCCAGTCGTCGAGGTACAGGGAAACTCTTATCCCCGAAGAGTGTAGCCACCTCGCCACGTTCTTCATGACTACAGTGAACACCATTGGAGCCGTGGTCAGGCCGAAACACATAGCTCTGAACTGCCACACTTTTTTGTCTAAGACAAACCTTAGATACTTTCTTGAAAGAGGGTGGATTGGGATGTGGAAGTACGCGTCCTGCAAGTCCAAGGACACCATCCAGTCGCCCGGTCTCAAGGCTCCCAGAACAGAATGAGGCGTCTCCATCGTGAATTTGGTCTTTTCCACGAAAAGATTGAGCCTGCTTACATCTAGAACTGGACGCCACCCTGACGACTGCTTTGGCACTAGGAAAATCCTGTTGTAAAAACCTGGGGGACCCCAGGTCCGCGACTTGTTCCACCGCTCTTTTCTCGATCATTTGTTGAAGGAGATCGAATAATACTTTCTTCTTCTCTCCTGATAGGATGGAGAAAGGTCTCTGGGAGTCGTAGAAAGAGGAGAAGATCTAAAAAGGGGATCTTGTACCCCTGCTCCACGATCTTGAGGGACCAAGAGTCCGTGTCCCTCTCTCTCCACGCTCCCTCGAAAAAACCTTCAGTCTGGCTCCGACTGGTGTCTGAAGGACATGCTTCTCACTTGGAAGGCTTTGACTTAAAGGAAGCTCTTCCTCGTGAAAACCCTCTCTCGAGGAGCTGCTCTCGAGGGGGTGAGCCCCATGAAAGGGCTTAACCTTCTTCGGCGGTCGAACTGCAGCTGAAGAGGTTGAAGGTACTGTCGAACGTCTTGTAGACTGGGCCAAAAGGTCCTGCGTTGCCTTCTCCTGCAAACTGTTAGTCAGGTTCCTTTACTAAAGTCTGGGGAAGAGATGGTTCGAAAAGAGGAGAAAAACAGCAAATCCGCTTTCTGAGCTGGCGTTACCGAACGAGCTGTGAAATTGCACAGCAAACTCTCTTTTTTTTTTTTTTCAATAAGGCCGTTCCAAAATGAGAAACGATCTCTTCCGAACCATCCCTGACGGCTTTGTCCATACATGCTAACACGCTGGACAGCTCCCCCAGACTGAGAGATTCTGGGCTTCTCGCTTGTAGATCCAGAACTCCCAAACACCAGTCAAGGAAGTTGAACACTTCAAGAGTCCGGAGCAGACCCTTCAAATGATGGTCCGTCTCCGTAGAGGTCCAGGTCACTTTAGCAGAGGATAAAAGAGACCTCCTCTGCGAATCCACCAAGCTGGAGAAATCTCCTTGAGCTGAAGAAGGGATACAAACTCCTACTTCTTCTTTGGTTCTATACCAAATGCCCCCTTTTCCTTTTCTGAGTCTAGCTGGAGGCAAAGGCGAAAGTCGTCTTGCCTTGATCTCTCCTTCGTACCATCCAATCTTGGAGTTTCTTAAACGCACGTTTAGTGGAGAGCGAAGTTTTCATCTCCACAAACTCCGGGGTTTTACCAGTTTTAGATGATGAAAACTGCGAAGGAGGAGACTTGGGAGCTGCAGGCTGAAACTTGTCTTCGAAAGAAGAACGCAACAGCCGCACGAGAACTTTGTAGTCTGAAATTGAAGGGGCCGCAGAAGGTTCCTCTTCAACCGAGTCAGCCGAACTACTCAGCTCTCCTTCTTCTCTACACGGAAGCGGAGACCGCCTGTCCGGAGAGGGCGTCCTAATGTCGGGTCTTGACTTAATCAAAGGACCCCTATCCTTGCTAGATGAAGCCTTATTTCGGCTGTCCTCTCTATGATGCTTACTACTTGAAGCAGGTAGAGCTTCCTGACGAGGACGAGCGTCCCTATCGCCA
Organism: Macrobrachium nipponense; assembly: GCF_015104395.2. Taxonomy (NCBI): domain Eukaryota; kingdom Metazoa; phylum Arthropoda; class Malacostraca; order Decapoda; family Palaemonidae; genus Macrobrachium; species Macrobrachium nipponense. Next base: position 51,123,309 of record NC_061090.1, on the reverse strand, counting down.
CCCGAGGCATCCTCACTTGCCAGAGAAGCGTCCTTGCGTTTCTTAAACGAAAGGGAACAGACCATTTTCGCTGGAATACGTGCCTAGTGCGCGCAAACTAGCGTCTTGGGGTACGACTTCTTGGTCGGAGTCCCCAAAAGCATCTTGAAAAGAGCCCTGAACGTCCTGCGAGCTTCCTGCCAAGCGTCCTGCCGAGCGTCCCTGCCGAGCGTCCTGCCGAGCGTCCTGGCAGGTCCTGACGAAACGTCCTGCCTAGCGTCCTGCCAAGCGTCCTGCCGAGCGTCCTGACAAGCGTCCTGTCGAGCGTCCTGCCGAACGTCCTGCCAAGCGTCCTGCCAAGCGTCCTGCCTAGCGTCCTGACGAGCGTCCTGTCGAACGTCGTGCTGAGCGTCCTCCTCAAAAGCGTCTTGACGCAACGTCCTCCTAGAGGACGAACGAGATCGGCGAATCGCCGAAGGAGAAGCGATCGGCGAACGAGACGAAGTAGGAGAGGGAGAAGGAGACTGCTTCGTCCTCTTGACGGGCAGTCTAAGGTCCTTCCTCCGCTTAGGCTCGACTGCTGCTGGGCGAGTCCTCTGAGCCATAAGCGTCGATAGCTGGTCCTGAAGGGACAGAAAAGAAATGTTCTTCGTTGGAGAAGAACGAACAGAGGAAGCAAGGACTGATCCTGCGAGAAGTACGAGGGGCGAGGGGAGCCCTCCCTTCCTTCTCACAGGTGGGCAGGTAACCTGCTTCTTCAGGTAGAACGCGCCTGTGCACGCAAACCCAGCGTCCTCATCGGAGGAGATCTTACCCCTTTTCTGAGGCGGAAAAGCGTCATACGCATCCTCCGACGAAAGCGGCGATACAGGACGTGAAGCGTCCTCAACGTGAAACGTCCTTTTCAGAGGACGAGAGTCTCTCCGAGCGCTCCACCCCT
>NC_061090.1:51102390-51117390 GCF_015104395.2 Macrobrachium nipponense | reverse complement strand
TTTCGGTATTAATCCTCTAATCATCCAATCTCTTTTCAGAGCCAAAGACAGATTAAGCCAGTCTTTGATGTCCAACATAGTTTATAAATACACTTGTCCCAGATGTAATCGGGGTACTTATGTTGGATGCACGAAGAGGCTGCTACAAGTCCGTTTCTGCGCCCACAAAGGAGTCAGTTTCCGAACAGGATGCAAACTATCCAATCCTGAGCTATCTAGCATCCGTAACCACACTATTACCTGTCGCTCCTGCTTGGATATCGATGATTTTAAAATTATTGGATCAGCCAATAAGGATGATGAACTTTCAACACTGCAATCCATTTTAATCAAGACCAATGTACCGAATTTAAATGCCCAGTCCTCATCAGTTCAGTTGTTTATAGCCTAACCACTTGTTTGTTTACTTAAGTTCTGTCTCTCGTCTTTTGTATAGTTTTGTGTGTGTGTGTGTTTTTTTTTTTTTTTTTTTTCCTTCTCCCCGCTCTGTCCTACAGTCACCTTCTATTTTTTACTCTGGTAGGTTGTCTCTCCAACCTAGTGGTGTTGTATAGTAATTTTTTACCTTTTAAATGTTTTAGTGTCCAATTTTAAATATCATACCGTGTTTTATCAGTGACGAGTCTTAAAGTTTGTATTTTTATCAATTCCCAACCTTGAAAATGCATCGAAGCGATGTGAACGTCAGCAATAAATTATGTAGTACGCTGAGACATGCCTTTACCTCTCCGCCTTGTGATATCTGTAGGGCTTGAGCCCCCTTACTAGTCTTTATATATATATATATATATATATATATATATATATATATATATATATATATATATATATATATATATATACAACACACACACACACACACACACACACATATATATATATATAATATATATATATATATATATATATATATATATATATATATATATATATATATACATCACACACACACACATACACACACACACACACATATATATATATACACACACATACATACATACATACATACATACTTGTAGGCACCCAGGGAGAGGCACTATACAATTTGAAGTTTATTCCTATGGCCAACATATAGAATCATTAAAAAAAGACAGAAAACATATAGATAACAAAGATTTTCGGATAATATACCAAACATGAAAAGTGAGTGATCTAATGCTTTTAGAATTCCATTATGAGAATATTAAAAGGCTCATTCACTAATTAGCCAAACATTTGTCCAACTATTTAATACCTGATGGACCAATTTGTCTTATTGTTACCTATTTTTACCTTTTGTTTTTGCTTTTGTTACTTGTTTCAATTGTCTTCATTTTGCTCCCGTCTGGGTAGGTAATTTCATTGTCCTGGTGTCTTAATATGTAAAATGAACTATTACTTTAATGATTCTAATCAGTGTTTAACCATGTTCTTAAGTATAATTAAAGTACAGTCAGTTAACTCATTCTATTTTTCAGTCTTGAAAATGCAACAATGTAGGGTATTTCTACAGAAGCAATCCGCGGTGGCCTAGACTATGGCAATTGACGTTTTCCTATGTTATTTTACCCACTGAACAAGAATTTAAAGTAATATTTATTCGGACGACTGTAATTAACTCCCAAGGGCCAGTACTAAACACGGTGACTCGACCGCCGACCGAAATCGGCGGAAGAACACCAAAACAACAACAAACAAAGTAGGGAGCGACTACATATCAGCGACGATCGATTTATGTGTGCTGTCAGTAAGGCCGTAGCGGAACGGCGCTTCGCGCCTTATCCGGATATTTAAAGATTCTTGGCAAGCACGGCAAGAGGTAATGTTGCGCTGCGCGCGCTAGCCACATGGGTTACAGTAAGGCTACTTACCGTGGCAGATCACACCAAAAGGCGTTCCTGTTGTAGTCGATCCGACAAATAGTAGCTCCACAACAATCGCAGTTTTTTTGCTTTAGAATGAAATTATGTCTTTGAGCATATTCAATCACAACTTCTTTACCACCACTAGACAAATAATGATAAAATTCACCGTAACCCACATTGCACTGCAAACAATCGGTAGGAAATCGAAGGTCTGTCAAAATTAATGCCAGAAGGGCCAGCCACTGCCTCTGCCATAGGTACAGGAAGACAAATTGCCGTTTTTTGCTTCATTATTCGAGTATACAGTCAAACAAGGATACCAGTGGACACTGGACAGGTAACTGTATTACTCCGCTGAAATGCTAGTGAAACTTAGTTTTCGACTAAAGTCGTTCGTAATTGGATATGAAACCCATGACGTCATAACGATGTCACACCTCTCAGCCAATAATGAGTAACTGGAACTGCTTTTGTTTGCGTAAGAAAGTAAGTTAGAGGGCTCATTAAAAGTAAACATTACCGTAGAGGAAACACCTCTCCCGATTTAGGAAAATTCGAGGTATAACTTATCAAGCTCATTTAATTCCACCCCGTTCAATCTCTCATATAATGACTATACTTTTTATATTGCTCTTCACATGCTCTTTCCATGTAGGTGATTATTCATTTTAATATCCAGTGCGGAGTGCTTCTGAAGTATTACTTTTAGTACTGGCCCCTGGGGGTTAATTACAGTCGTCCGAATAAAAATTCTTGTTCAGGAGGTAAAACTGCATAGAAAAACCGCAACTGCCATACACTGGACCACCGCGGATAGGTACACTAGATCTACCCAATGTAGTTATGATAGGTCGGCGTTAGGAATAAACTTCAATTGTATAATACCTTTGCCGGGATGTCTGCAAGTATGAATTCGGGAGCTGCAACTCGTCTGCGTGTGTGTGTATATGTGTATATATACAATCCTTAATACCGCCATTCTGGTTTTTGCAAGATTTGTAAAGACGTACGTCTGTACGTCTAGGTACGTCCGCTGAACTGCACAGGGTTGTATTTAAGACATAACATCTCGAAGCCCTGCGACATCTAATTTTATAGACATCGTCCTTAATAACGTATGTGCGTGATTCTGATCGATATTATCAACAGGTATGAAAAACTTTTTTGGGATATGTCATTTTTAATAAGAGATGCTGCAGACGATAAAATTTCATTTCTTCTGAGAGAGAGAGAGAGAGAGAGAGAGAGAGAGAGAGAGAGAGAGAGAGAGAGAGAGAGAGAGAGAGAGATAATTCAATCTTGCTTAAAAAAATATATATAAAATGAAGACGCCCAAGAGGCAACAAGAACTCTCAACAGCCATAGAATGGTAATGAATGTAAACTCACTTGTCAAGTGTGGGCTGTACAGAACTGAGAAAGCCTTAATTACAATCATTCAGTGAAAGAAAGTAAAGCCGGGCATATAATTAAGCCGGACTAATGCTATGTACTTAGAGGACATTTACGTAACAGCCAATTAAGAGCGAACCTTTAGGAGATAAACGGAGTCCTTCAGGCTCGATTCTACTACCCCCAATAACTTCACTTGTGATACTTCCAGACCAACTTACTTCTCTCTCTCTCTCTCTCTCTCTCGTCTCTCTCTCTCTCTCTCTCTCTCTCTCTCTCTCTCCAACAGTCCGAACAAAATGCCATATTTTCTTGAAAAACGTCATTCCTTCATAGATGATCTGCAAATCATTTCATCTGGGAAACATTTGAGAATTTTACGAAATGTAAGAAACTGAAGTAAGTGTATATGTATATATATACACACACAGACACACACACACACACACACACACATATATATATATATATATATATATATATATATATATGTGTGTGTGTGTGTGTGTGTGTGTATACAAAACAGCGAACTGGGAAAATCCTTCTGGGGTTCCCACTGCACAACATTTAACAACTGTTCAAACTCAAAGTAATAATTCCTCCCCTTATACAAAATGGAGCACAACGGTGCTCTGCAATGCTATGCATTTATTTTGACACTGTTTCCAAAGGCCAAGCTGTGACGCTCATGGAGTATTCTGAGGACAAGATTGAGTTTTTCGTCCGTTCCAACGTATATGTACGATATTAGCTTTTTTTTCTTTTTCCAGTGAGAACGAAATGAATAGTGTCCGATGGGAAGAAATGCCGTTTTTTTTCGGAGAGCAGGAAAAATGGGAAATCTGACAAAAATGGTCATAAATATGCTCATATCATATAAAAAACCGTTGTGTTGGTCACTGCCGGAACTTAACAATGGTTAGGAGGGAGAGAATTGCCAATTAGTTTTATACCGATTTGGAACATAATCAATAAATGATCTTTAAAATCAATCGCTGCTGAGACAAATACAATCCAAACATCAAGACTTTTTTCATAATTGGAAAACGGTGATTAACAGATATATTTAACTTTCTGTATAAATAAAAGTCTTAAAAAAGCTAAGCGGCAACCCCTGGGAATATCGAAGGTGGTAGAATTTTTTAGAAACATCTGCCTGTGATACTGTTGCCATCGGGGTGATCAATGACTATTGCTAACGGACGCACGAAATAAAATCACTAAAGGACATAGAACCAAATTTTTGCGAGGACGTAAAACGTCAAAATTATATATAATATATAAGCTCCAAGAGAATGAATAACGTGAGGGTTGGATACATTTACCCAAAATAATAGATTATTAAACACCGAGACTGGACTGACCTACTATAGGCCTATACCTGTTACGTTGTGACAAAACCGGAATTACCTCTGGCTTAGTTATTACCTTTAGCTTACTGTACATGATTTGGAAGAACTGAAGGCTTCATTTAGGAAATTAAGAAAACTGAGCCACGGTTGACCAATAACAATTAGATTTATAACAACGCTGACGTCTGACAACATTTCCCCAAATTTCCCGTCTTCCTACAATATCAAAAAATCGGGTTCCCATCCATTCATTGTTTAGGAGGGAAATGTAAAAAGCTACGGTGACGGAAGAGAGATGAGCCACTGCCCCATAAAGAAAGAGGGGGAAGTTGGAGGTGAGGTGGGGTTGGGTGGGGCAGGGGGGTTTGAGAGGGTGGACCAGGATGCAAAGGGACGGACGGTGAAGGTTGGGGCATTAAGATTTTTTAGAATGGTAGCGGAAAGGCAAGCGGTGTATATGGAGGGGGCGATGGAAAAGTTTTATCATTTTACCTGGGCCTGAGAGAGAGAGAGAGAGAGAGAGAGAGAGAGAGAGAGAGAGAGAGAGAGAGAGAGAGAGGAGGGGGTGGAAGTGGGAGGAAGTAGGGGGATCAAAACAAGAGAGCCTAAATGACACCCGAGTATCTTGGCGACACCTGCACCTTCCTCACTTCCCGTGTGGGAAAAATGTCTTACCTTTTACGGGCGAGGGTAAGGACGAATCAGTAATTTTTTTTTTTTTTTCTTTTGTGGCGCAGGGGATGGCGGAAAAGAAGTTGAGAAAGCTCAAAGGGACATAATCGTCATGAGAAATATTTCATTGTCGGCATAAAAAAAATGGCTTTGTCCGAATATCTGTATCGGAATTTTTGCTTTTTTAGTCAGATAAAGGACTAAACAGGAGGGTGGGGTGGAGAATCAACCGGACTGTGTGTCAAGTGATGGATGAATTTAGGAGCACAGGATGAACTGACACTCCCAGGGCGGTGTCACACGAGTACGTTCCCTGGAATCTTTCAGCACGGCTTTGCTCACCTTTTCACCGGTAGGGACTCATATTCCCGATCTGTAACCGAGTACCGAACCTGCCTTGAAAAAGCACATTGGTTAACGATTGTACAACAAAAAATCTTACAATGGTTCAATTAATTAACAATAACTTCAACAATTTACAACCTAGATGAGGAAGGGAGGTAGGCGTTAAAATCAACGGAGCCCCAAACGGATGCGCTGCAATAAAGCATTTTGGACATACAAGTTTATATCAAAATAAAATGGTGACTCTTTTCTTTTTCCACTGAGTCCGGCTTCCTTCGTTTTCTAGAGGTTCGGGAAAAAGCGGGAAACTTTACCTTGAAATCTAACCATAGAATCTTCTTGAAAATAATCTCATTATACTTCCCACAACCACATTACTCTGAAGTCATTCCTATGAGCTAAGATGACCTAGGGACATGAAAAAAATAAATAAATAACAAATAAAAGGAGCTGGTGCAATACTAGCGTTCGAGACTTCTGTTTTACACCAATATAAGAAAAATATCGGATGCCTGTCGCGAAACTAAGGAGCAACATCTTATGCAAAGGGATGCTATGAATCGACCTCGTGAGACACCACCTTCCAGCGCGGTTAAACCTTGGCAGAAATTATCAAATTATAAATAGTTAGCCTTTGCAATCACGTGCGGCGGTGGTGAGAAAAACCGACGACGCACTTTCTCGAAATGATACGCAAGTAAGATTTTTTCTCTCGCAAATTAAACCTTTCTAAATAAATTCTACATAATTTCATCTCACGATGCTTCCATAACAATCTCTCATGTCGAATTTGAAGGCAACGACAAATACTATTCCTTTCTAAATTAAATACGAAAAATGGCCAGTGTATTTCAAAATATAAAATACTATAGAGTGAAAGACTTAAAACTTGGCATTTACATTCTTATTATCTAACGAAGCAATTCCCTGACATCATCAAACACTCAACTCAACCCAACCCAACCCAACCCAACCCCCCAAGTCAGAATTCGTCTTGAAATCCTCCTTATTATCCATTGATGATTCGACTCTTCCAGCAAAATATATATATAATATATATATATATATATATATATATATATATATATATATATATATATATGTATATATATATATATATATATATATATATATAATTATATGTAAATAAAAAAAATGGGGGAGGGAGAGGCGTTGTAGTAGTGTGACCGCTTATTGCAGCTCCAAAAAGCAAGACTGAAGATTGACCCACCCTCAAATTGATGGGAGGTTAGGAAGGGACAGAGGTGGGCGCGAGGTGAATGGTTCACGTCCAGAACCGTCAAAATGGTTTTTCCCAAGAGGTGATGTCAGTAAGCAATATTTCTTCTCCGTTGAAGGGTCGCCAATTTGCATCTCTGTCAGGTAAATTATTGGCGTCTCTTTTCACACAGCCATTCCGATCACTGGCGTTTGCCATAAAATGGCGTTTTCCTGTCATCATCTTGATGACGCCTTGTGTGTCTGTGGAAGTTTTCCTCATAATCTACTCGTCAAATGACTTCCTTATGTTTTTTTGACAAGATCTTAAGGATTTTTTTTTTTTCACTTTCCATAAACTGACTTTTGAGCAATAAAGAGGGAACAATTCAAATACACGATATGAGAGAGAGAGAGAGAGAGTCTTGAACACTGAGATGAATTATCACAACAAGCGACAGCACAAACACATTAAGGCAACATAGCAAGGCATGATGGGCAGATCGCTACAATACCTTTAAAAAGAGAAAGTGATGTTCTGATAATAAAAAGGTTCCAGAAAATTTAATTACTGCAACAAATGTAAGTTCAAGTAAAATATTCAAAGAAAGAATTTATTTTATATAAGCACTGGACAGGCATTATACTACGTAAAAATAAAATTAAAATGAAGTCTACAGAAAAAAAATCATACAAACCAGTGTGACGAATATAAAAGGAAACATAAATGAAAAAAAAATAAACGTGTCAAATCTAGACGGGCATCAATAAAAAAAACAATCATCTGAAAGGGAGAGGGGTGGGGGTCTCCAATCAATATATTCACCAAGTTCTATTACATTTATGGGGCGAAATAATCTGTTACTAAACAGACTGACTCTAATGAAAGCATTGCTCATCCCACCTTCGTTGATGAAAGTAACAATAATAACTTTTTAGAAAAATGACGGAAAGATCGGAATGAAGTAAATGGGAGGTAAACAAAGCACGTGAACGATGGGCATTAAGAAACTATTAAATTTGCGCTGTTGTGACGGCTTGAACAACTACTCAATCCTGCCTGAAATATACAGTCACTGTGAGGGGGTTCCAAAGATTCCTTAAGAAAAAAAATGAATAAGCAAGACATATACCATTAGCGAAGTAATAACTACGACTAACTTCAGAGGGAGAGCTAAAGTGGGTCAAAATAATGATCAGTTCAGTGACATATTTGTAGAAATTCATAAAAAGATTGTCTTGAAAATCTAGCACTTGCGCATAATTATGCGCTTCGTCTCCACACATCTGCATTATCACGACCATTACAATTCTATAACAGCTACAAGATTAGTGATTCTTTGGGTAGCCGTTCAGTGATTGGTACTTACAGTCTATGAAAAAACAGTAAATTACCTTTAATCCTGAGAAGACAATCAGTTTTCGAGATACCGAAACTGAAGATATCGGTTGCTGATAGCATGGCCAATCTGGCAGGAAAACTTGCAAAAGCATCCTGTATATCTATTATCATACTTATGTTTTGTTTGTTTGTTTGTATGGTGTTTTTACGTTGCATGGAACCAGTGGTTATTCAGCAACGGGACCAACGGCTTTATGCGTGACTTCCGAACCATGTCGAGAGTGAACTTTTTATCACCAGAAATACACATCTCTCACTCCTCAATGGAATAGCCGAGAATCGAACTCGCGACCACCGAGGTGGAACGCCAACACCATACCAGCCACGCCACTGAGGCGCTTATCATACTTATCCATTTTCTTGAATAGAGTTCACCTTCTGAATAATAATAATAATAATAATAATAATAATAATAATAATAATGATAATAATAATAATACTTAACTGAATACATTGGCAGAATTTACATAATTGATCTTATACAGAATTCTCTTAATTCTCTTGGTTCTCTGGGACACTGGCATTTCTAAGCAGAGTGCAACAGAAGAACTGAGAGAATTCTATTTAAGATCAATTCGGCAAATTCTGACATTGTATTCACTAAAATAATAATAATATAATAATATAATAATAATAATAATAATATAATAATCATAATAATAATAAGATAATTTTTAATTATTATTATTATTTATTATTATTTTTTTTATTATTTTTTTTTTATAAAAATAAATAAATTATGATTATTAGTCCTTCTTCCCATGCACTCTTTAGCCACTCGTCTTCACTGGTAATGTTGCGTCAACATCGACAACAGAGCACTGGGGCAATATCTAAAAACCAGTGAAGACGAGTGGCTAAAGAGTGCATGGGAAGAAGGACTAATAAAAGTAGACGAAGACCCAGAAATATACAGACAGGAGAATGACAGACAGAACAGAGGACTGGCACAACAAACCAATGCACGGACAATACATGAGACAAACTAAAGAACTAGCCAGCGATGACACATGGCAATGGCTACAGAGGGAGAGCTAAAGAAGGAAACTGAAGGAATGATAACAGCGGCACAAGATCAGGCCCTAAGAACCAGATATGTTCAAAGAACGATAGACGGAAATAACATCTCTCCCATATGTAGGAAGTGCAATACGAAAAATGAAACCATAAACCACATAGCAAGCGAATGCCCGGCACTTGCACAGAACCAGTACAAAAAGAGGCATGATTCAGTGGCAAAAGCCCTCCACTGGAGCCTGTGCAAGACACATCAGCTACCTTGCAGTAATAAGTGGTACGAGCACCAACCTGAGGGAGTGATAGAAAACGGTCAGGCAAAGATCCTCTGGACGATGATATCAGAACGGATAGGGTGATACGTGCAAACAGACCAGACGTGACGTTGATTGACAAAGTCAAGAAGAAAGTATCACTCATTGATGTCGCAATACCATGGGACACCAGAGTTGAAGAGAAAGAGAGGGAAAAAATGGATAAGTATCAAGATCTGAAAATAGAAATAAGAAGGATATGGGATATGCCAGTGGAAATCGTACCCATAATCATAGGAGCCCTAGGCACGATCCCAAGATCCCTGAAAAGGAATCTAGAAAAACTAAACGCTGAAGTAGCTCCAGGACTCATGCAGAAGAGTGTGATCCTAGAGGGTGAAGTAACTCCAAAACTCATGCAGAGGTGTGTTTTACTACGAACAGCGCACATAGAAAGAAAAGTGATGGACTCCTAAGGGGGCAGGAAGCAACCAGAAACCCCACACTAAAAATACCACCCAGTCGAATTGGAGGACTGTGATAGGCCCCCATCCCTCCCCCCAAAAAAATCATCTAGTAATACAGTAGCTCGAATTGTTCTAAGTGGTTTATCAACCGAGTACTTGATATTTTTAAACACTTATAAGAAACTGATGATTCTTACCAAACATCTTTTATACAGATAATTTTCTTTACAATAAAGCTTCAGAGAGACAGAATATGCCTATATCAGCACACAAAATTTAACAACAGAGAATGACTGGCTTTTAATCATACGCTTGGCAGTGCATCAGGATATTGTTTGTTTGTTTGTATAGTGTTTTTACGTTGCATGGAACCAGTGGTTATTCAACAACGGGACCAACGGCTTTAGGTGCATCAGGATATTAAATGAAAATGCCTTTTCAAAGCAGAACCGCATAACACAATATCGCGCCTACAATTTTTCTGAGTATATCAGGCCCTTACTTGTTAACGATTTAAGTAACTAATTACCATTCCCGCAAGACTATGAATGTCTACCTAATTTTTAGCAACAATTTTTGCTCTTTTATTTCTCAACATTTTTTAAAATTTACTTACACCCCCACCATATTTGATTCGAGCTAGCGTCCCCAACACTGGAGGAATAAATTAGCAATGACGTATAACAAACACAAGGGTCCTTTCTTTCCTACGGGGTTGGGTTACACACTCACCCCCATCCCCTAGCCCCCTCCCTGGATTTCAATCTTCCTTTTGGACCTTGACTATGAAGTTGACCATAACTTAAGGTGGCCGTCCATATATATATATATATATATATATATATATATATTATATATATATATATATATATATATATATATATATATATATAAGGACGGCCACCTTAATGGTATATATATATATATATGTGTGTGTGTGTAATATATATATATATATATATATATATATTATATATATATATATATATATATATATATATATATATATATATATATGAACGGAGAAAGCAGGCGAGTCAGCCAAAGTGATAAAATGCACAGGGAGCAGGAGCAGGAACAAACATGGCGAAGTATTTTACAATTTATTCCGACGCGTTTCGCATTCAGCAGAATGCATCTTCAGGGTCTGTATCATAAATAATGACTAATATAAATTAAATTGATTTGAAAATAGTCTAAAAATTATTTACAAACTAGTTAAAATGAACACCGAAACTTCACACAGATAAAAATACACTAACAATTGATAAAACAACACGAGAAGTTAAAAGTACATACGTTAGTTAAAAGTTCAGATAGAAAGTTAAAACAAAAAACTAAATAAATAAATTAGTAAAATACAAAGTTAAAAAATAGTTGAGGAGCACTGGGGGGTCGACCTACCATTAATTGATATTAAATATGAGGATTTTATTATTGTTGGTCAAACCTCCAGCCCAAATGAACTGTTGATCCTGGAGAGCCTTTTTATTAAACAACTTGTTCCGCAGTTGAACAACCAGACCACCTCCACCCCCTTGTATCTTTCTGTGTACATTCTTTTAGTTTTTATTTATCTCTTACCATGGTAGGTCGACCCCCAGTGCTCCTCAACTATTTTTTAACTTTCTATTTTACAAATTTATTTATTTAGTTTTTTTTTTTAACTTTCTATCTGAACTTTTAACTAACGTATGTGCTTTTAACTTCTCGTGTTGTTTTATCAATTGCTAGTGTATTTTTATCTGTGTGAAGTTTCGGTTTTCATTTTAACTAGTTTGTAAATAATTTTGACTATTTTCAAATCAATTTAATTTATATTAGTCATTATTTATTATACAGACCCTGATGATGCATTCTGCTGAATGCGAAACGCGTCGGAATAAAGTGTAAAATACTTCGCCATGTTTGTTCCTGCTCCTGCTCCCTGTGCATTATATATATATATGTATAACAGAATCACGAAAGTTAGGAACGTGATAAATCCATAAATAAAGATAAATGCCACGAAGGAAAAATAAACAAAGGAGTCTGCGAGATCTTTCGGCTGAAAAGCCCTTTACTGAAGCAGCTACTGACAAAAATACGAGAAAAGACAATACAAAGAAGGTTCGTATAACTGACAGATAGGGATTATAAAAGGATTAGTGCCTAGAATCCGACGACACACCTGGAAGATATATATATATATATATATATATATATATATATATATATATATATATATATATATATATATATATAAATGTATAAATATATGCGTGCGTGTGTATACGTGAGTATCTCTCTCTCTCTCTCTCTCTCTCTCTCTCTCTCTCTCTCTCTCTCTCTCTCTCTCTCTCTCTCTCTCTGTATGTACATGTTGTATGTATGTATGTATGATGTATGTAGTATATATATTATATATATATATATATTATATATATATATATATATATATATACATACAATATATCGATAATGATTTATCCAATGATTAATACTGTCAGCAACTGAGAAATGAGGGAAACATAACTTATCCCAAAAAGAGGCCCACGCACAACCAAAATTCCTCTAAATCAACAACAGTATTCATCGGAAAAAGAAAACTAGAAAAATAACCCACGAAATAATCGGTGGAGTACAACCGGAGGTCAAACAAATACATCGGAACAGATGTGCAGAAAGAAAAGCGTCCAGGGCAAAAGAAGAGGTCAGAACATTCCCGCGACCCGGGTGATCAACATCTTTTAAGGTTCCTTTGATCACACAATTGTTATAAAGAGGTGGAAGCTGGTTCCCGGTTTTGAGGATGAGGTCGCGAGGGGGGGAGAGAGACATCCATGTGCCAGGGACCTCTTTTTGGGCCCTAGGTGAGGGCGGCATACGAGTACGGAGGGATTTCGAGGGAGAACGGCGAGTGTGCGGAGGTTGAGTGGGAGGGAGGGGGGGCGTTGGCTGGGTATGAAGGTAGTAATGATGGGACGAAGGGTCCTCGGGAAGGTGGGTGTATGCCAGTACCTGACATCGAAAAAGATCGAAAAGGGTAATTGTGTGGGAGGCAAAAGAGGCTGGGGTTAGACGAGATGAGGGGTTTGGAGGAGACTGAGGGAAGGGGATGGGAAAGGTAAATGCAGAAGGCCGCCGTCGAGGTTAGGAGTCACAATGTTTAGCACCAGCATCCATTTCCAGCAGGTGTTTGTAACTTGTTTCCCTACGGACGGTGATTTGTGAATGAGTACATAGGGACATAGGGACCTTGCATCCTGTTTTCTAAATTGGACAAGACCTGAACAGTCCGTCTTTCAGGACCTACAGCAGGATTAACAATAGGTGCATATTACAGGGGACATTTGTTGACTCTCAATCCCACCTGTGATATCCGAAGAAGACACAGAAGGAAGAAAAAAGGGTAGAATTAGGGTGGGAGCCACAAACTGCATTTTCAATCTATATAAAAAAAAACTTTTATGGAAGTGACAGTTTATCAAAAATTCTGTATATATTTGTTATATTACGACAAAGGCTACGTCCACATGGAAAGTGCATGGTTTTCTCCAAAAGAATAATAATTCCGTAACAATAAAATTTACGATGCAAGCGGATGTTTTAGATTAAGAAGGTCTTATGTCCTTGTCCAAAGTGCTGAGGTGTTAGGAGAATGATATATTTGATATTCCTGATGTAGACCTATGGACTCGGTCCAATCAGAACCTAAGAAAGCATAGCAAAAGAAAAGAAACAGGAGCACTGTCAAGAATTCAATAATCAATGAAACAGCTTGTATTTTTTTCAATCAAGAATCAAAATAGGCATAAAATTACCAATTAGTAAAACAGCAAAGTTTATGAATCAATTTCCGGTTTCATTTTTAATAGATGGAATGAATCAATTTGCTCTGCAAAACATTCTCACAACTGTAACGTCTAAGTTATTCTGAAATTATACATGTGATGAATCATTACAATAACTTCTACTAGTCTTTTTTTTTTTTTCTACCTGAAATCTGTTAGTAAAACAGCAAAGTTTATGAGTCAATTTCCAGTTGGCATTCTTAAAGATAGAATGAATCAATTTGCTCTTAAAAACATTCTCAGACCTGTCACGTGGAAGTTATTCTGAATTTATACGTGTGTTGAATCATTACAATAAATTCTAATACTTTTTTTTTTAACCTGATATCTGGTTTTAAACTTCGCCTGGAAAAAATTCCTAAGCCTCCCCTTGATTGCATCTTCGAGTGTCTCATTCTGAAAAATGAACTAGGCTTCCCACTTAGGGGATGTCATACAAACACCTCATAACATGAGCGCTACAGAAAATTACGAGATAGTGTAGTGAAGCATAAAATGCTTCAAACGACTTTTCAAGCCCAGCCAGCAAAAAATGTCAGGATATTGCGATTTAATATTGCCACAATTCCCAATATCCTGACGATTGTTTTTCGGGGTCTATTGTTTCGGAAGTACACGTGCATAAGTAATATCGTCAGGGTGGAAATGGAAAACAAGTGAGCTTATTAATATTATTGTTATCCACATCTAGTTTCGTGGACTTGAGAAAATGGAAATTAAATATTCCGCTGTTCTACCGTGACCAAACACGCGTAGAGGAATAATTTCACTTTACTTCGTAGAAACCAATCAAAAACATGCCAAGGGAGAGAGAGAGAGAGAGAGAGAGAGAGAGAGAGAGAGAGAGAGAGAGAGAGAGAACCGGTCCTGATGAACGTAAGAACAAATTTTGAGAACTGAAAATTCTTTTTCATTCCTCAACGATGCAAAAATATGAGCTTTTTATCTAATCTATATGACGACAGATAAGGAAGGACTTAGCTGTCCGAAAGAGAATTTGGCTAATAAATTCAACTTCTTGGAGCCAACTGAGAGCAAACCTTCAAATTAAAATAAGAAAGGCACAGAATGTCGCATTCTGGAAGTAGAATATAGAATTCAGATCAAAGGCCAAACACTGAAACGGAAATGAAAATAAAAAGTTAGAGGTGTAACAGGTGAAAAAACTCGCAGCTGCGCTATGCAACAATTACTTGAGATGG